>NC_087208.1:81240617-81253117 GCF_015104395.2 Macrobrachium nipponense
TAATATATTTCAACCCCGTCGGTCCATACCTAATGTCCCTAAATTAAATTGCTCATGTATGCCTCCATTCCTTTTGTACATTCGAAGAAATTCAAACAAACACTACAAGACTCAATTCGCAGTACATTTCCAGCTATAGACATCAGATTATGTTCAAAAAATCCTAAGACAATTGGGTCATTATTTCACCATAAGGATAGGCTTCCTGCCTTGATGTGATCTCTAGTGGTTTATTGTTTCACTTGCCCAAAATGTAAAGTTGGGAAATATATCGAGCCACTAAGAAATGCTCAAAGTCAGAGCTGATTCTCATCTAGGAGTTAGTCATCGAACTGGATGTCAATTAAAAACTAAAGAATTTTCTAATATAAGAGAACACTGTAAGAAATGCAAGACATCATTCACTTATGAAGACTTTAATAGTATCGCCCAAGCAACCAATGACCACTCTCTTTCCATCCTGGAATCATTAACTATTAAACAGCTTGTTCCTTCCCTAAACAGTCAGAACTCTTCCACGATCTTATATATCGCCTAAGTTGACGTCGTCTTCCTGAAAAACTGAGAATGTCACTCAGTTCTTAGCTCAGATAGAGTAAGGTACAATACATTTTAACACCATAACTTTTTATATATATAATTTTAAAAGTTTTTTTTCAGTATTAGGTTTTCAATGTTTTTTAATAATGTTTTAGCTTATTTTTGTTTGTTTTAAGTTCAAGTTTCTTGTTTTTAGTCTTTATTAACTTTTATCTTTTGTTATTTTACAGCCCTGATGATGAGACATGTAGTCTCGAAAATTTGGCCAATAAATTTAAAATGCTACGATGGCTGTTTGCTGTTTTATTCCTACTGAATCTACGGTGTTCTAGATGCCCCAATCTTCCAATATATATATATATATATATATATATTATATATATATATATATATATATATATATATATATATATATATATATATACTATATACATGTGATATTGTAAGGTTCAGTGCTTGTTATTGTTGGAACAACCGTTCTCTCGGTCGTTCCCTTGTTGAAGGTGACCTCCTTACCCAGTAGTGCTTATTTTTCTTTGTAAGAGGTAACTTTTGCTCCTTTCATTGTTATTAACTTTAGTCAGGTTTGGGATAGCAGCGAGTACAGATCTCGACAGCATAGCAGCTTGGAGTTGGAGAATGTTGGAACTGAAGGTATTTCGCTACCTGTGGCCCTCTGCAGTTCGAGGATGGTTTTTGATGGCTGATCCTTGTCCATCGGAGGAACGGTGTTGTTCCTGTTTGACAGCAGACTTGTCTGTTGCCTTGACTCTGGCGATCATCTGTGTGTTTTTTTGGAGATGTTCCTGTTGGCCGTCATAGGGCGGGTATTTCGATGATCGTGCAGCAGTTCAATGGTGTTTGTCCTCTTGGACCCTTCGTGGTCTTGACATCTGTGTAGATTGTCGTGGTGTTTTTTTTGTACTGCACGAGGATATGTTAAATGCAATTCTCCGCATAATGTTGTATTCTTACCTTGTCATTTTGTACAAGTAATTTGGTATTTGTGCTGCTTGATTTGTTATATTACCCCTTTAGCTATTGGTATTTATGCTATTAAAGTATTTCAATGTGTGCATTTATGCTGTTTAACAATTTCTATATTTTATGTATTTATGCTGCTTAAAGGTTTCTGTGTGTAATGTATGAAGGTTGTTGTACCATTATAATATTTAAGTTGTTGGTACATTTGTGTATGCTGTCGTGATTTTTGTTGTTGTTGATGTAGCTATAGTATTTAACAAGTGGTAACTGCAATTTGATATGTTTACTGTTCATTATGTTTAAGTAACCTTTATTTATGCTGCATCTGTTATTGAGTGTTGCTATTTAATTTATTTTGATAATTTAATTGATTTTGGACCAAACCAGACTCACTTGTGTATATGTGAATAATTTAGGCTTAATAAAGTAGTTTTAAGGTTATTCTGCTGTTTTGTTGAAGTCCTTTTCCCGTTGTTGCCTCTGCCCCTGCCAGACTTTCCAGTCCCATTATCAATTTTCTTAATTTAATTTTTTTGAACCTGTATGGAGCTCATGGCAGACCATAAAAACAAATGGGGTCTCTGTTTCGTATTACTTGTCGTCCTCCTTTGACTGTCTCAATTGCTGCCAGATTTTCAGTCCTGATACATTTTTCATTTATTATTTTCATACTTATTTGATAAAGAACCTGATTAACCCAACAGTGGTTCATAACAATATATATATATATATATATATATATATATATATATATATATATATATGTATATATATAATTATATATATAATATATATATATATAATATGTATATATATATATATAATATGTATATACTATATATATATATATATATATATATATATATATATATATATATATATATATATATATATATATATATATATATATATATATATATATATATATATATATATATATATATATATATATATATATATATATATATATATTCAAACACATGCAAATCATGATACACACAGTATATGGCCATGAATAAAGGTAAAATACAGAACACGAGATCCTTTGACTTTACTCATAAGCACTTGGGAGTTTTCTTTCCTCAAATGAAACAAAAGATTACAAAGAATTTTTGATTTCACAGACTACAACGAAGATTGAAGGGTATATAACGATTCTACTGTATACAAAGGTCATAGCTATAAGAAATGCATTCCCGATGACGTACAAAATTTAGGATTAACTCAGGTAACTGGTTAAACGAAGGCGAGGCAAAAGGGGATGAATACTGTTTAAAGATTATGTAGTTTCTCTTTTAAATCTCATTCAAACTTCCTGCACAGAATAGGGCCAGGGCCGTATAGACCTTAGTTGAAATTTATGTTATTCTCCTTTTTTAGCTGTATTAATACAGACTATGAGATTTCTGGAAACACTATTTTTATATCTTGTTTCTGTGTGTTTTTTTTTCCTTAACTGCCTTATAAAAGAATCATTGTTTTTTGATTACTTTTAAGTGAGCATTTTTTTGATTTTGATATCGAATGCCTTTCTTTTCTAGCCCAAATAAAGCGAATCGAGTTTTTATAATTCAAGTTGTTGTTCGATCAAGGTGGATTGTTTATAAACACGTTATTATGCTGTTATTGTTTAACAAAATTTCTTTTACATGTGAATTTTCAGCATGATTTGTTGGATTCAGAGTCGATGAAATAAGGCTAACATAGGGTGTTCTTAGGTATTATTGGTACTATCACTTTTATTATAAAATTACGCATCAGCTTTATTTTGAAAGAATACAACATATGATTGTATACCACTAGTCCCTTCCTTTTTTTTCGTATGATTTGTAGCTCGGTATGTAAGAATCCGGGACTGACGACGCGTCATACTCACTGGAAGACTGATGAGGAAACAGATATTTGGATCAATATGATGCCTAGAAAAATAATTTTCTTAAGTTGATTATATGTTGCCTATATCAATTAAATTTACACTGAAAATTTCCACGTCTGATAACCATGTCTAAAATCAGGCAAGCGGCATCCTTGTTTTTATTTGCTGCATGAATTTTATAGACGGCATTATTCATTCAGTTTTTCTGAGAGTTTTTTTTTACATCTTTACCTGTTGGTATAGTAGCTAAATTGTGAATTATATATTCAAACCATGGTACATATTAGAATAATCTAGGAAAGAACATGGTTTTCAGAAAACTCTAGGTATAAATTTAAGGGGACTGGTATCCGTGGAGTACCCTTTACTGTACTAAATGTTTGCTTACATAATTTTCCATTAAAGGGAATCTACAATCGCACAGGATGGTATGGAATTTATTAGTCCCGCTACAGTATAGCAGAGGTTAATAATAAGATGCAAAAATATTATAACTCGAAATCTCATCGATTCAGTCTTAATACAGGTAACTAAGGAAAATAACATTACTTTTCTCGCAGATCTATACGCTACGCTTTTGACCCCATTCTGTACAAGTTATGTGCAATGAGATTTAAAACAAAACTAAATTATATCGGCAACCAGGATTACTATATGTGGATTCCCCTTGGTTTATTCGGTTTCCAGAGATAATCATAAACAGCTGTTCCTGACCTGAAGACATACCCCAAATGCCAAATAATGACTTTTGTATTCATTAAAATGGTTACAGAACCCATTTGTAATTGTAGACTTGAGTGTAGTTTGTAAAATAGTGTCTTCTTTGTAATCTTAAATTCCATTTTTTGTAAATAGCTTCGAAATACTGTAAAGGAGGAAGATTTTGCACTCTGTTGCTATGTCTTTCCTCATGGCTATATACTGCGTTTATATTTTTTATTACATTATTATTCCCATGACAGAAGTTATTTACAATGAGAGCCACGTATTCTTTTGCTATCGCGTATCCTATTCTTGCTTCGTACGTGACCATTTTCTCTATAACCCTCTTCCAAGCTTAATCTTCAATAATTCACCAAGAACCGACCCTTCCCTGAAAAATCTGGATGTCATATCTTAAAAACTAACTATATAAACTTCTTGAAAATAATCTTATTATGTTCCCACGCCTAAATTACCTATGGCCTACCTCATCAAGTTAGCCTAACCCAACCCAACCTAACCTAACCTAACCTAACCTGGGGACATAAAAAAAAAAAAAAAAAAAAAAACCAGGGGCTGGTGCAACACTTATATACATCTCGGGAATTTACCACCCACCAGTGGGTCCCGATTATGTTGCCGTTTCCGTTCAGTTAACAAGAGTTTTATATGACTCCTAGATCATCTAGGGCTTTTGAAGCCCACCTACAGGTGTGTGAACATGCTGTGACTATTTTGCACTTCCTTAAAGTAAAGTAAGAATCTAAACTTAACAAATGTTCAGGTTTAAAAACTCTGGCCTTTTTGTCCTAGGGGCATGCTCGAAGCCCCAGTGGCCAACTCTAGTGGGGAGTAAAGTTGGCAAAAACACAAGTGTTTCTTGCCCATTTAAAATCAGAGACAGTGACTGCCATTTTCTGTGATCCATGATGGATGTGCCAATGTTGAAAAGAATTATTATTATTAATTATTTATTATCATTATTTCAGGGGATGAAACCTATTCACATAAAACAAGCACACAGGGTCCATTGACTTGAAATACAAGCTTCCGAAGAATGCTGGTTTCAACCTCCCACTACAGACCCCACACTGCAGCAGTAACTGATCATGATACAGGGCCAGTGATTTTTCATCACCCTGGGGGGGGGGGGGGGGGGGGGGGGGGGATGCGAACCTGGGACTTTGTGGCATGCCAGACACTAATCACTATACACAGTAGGTATTAGATACTTAGTGGGTGTTATTCGTGAAGATGGCATTCCTTCATTTCTAGATGATATGATACGTTAGGAATGAAATGTAATAAAATTCAGGGCATTACAGAAATAAGTGAAGAAGACAACTTAAAAATCCGAAATATGCCTTTCGAAATGGATGACTTCATTTGGAAGGACATTATTTTCTACAGTGTATATTAAACAAATATTTTGATTGTTAAAGACGAAGTCTTGTGTTCGGTTAAAGGTTAAAGAAACTTGTTATTATTAAATATAAGGTAAATGTTGTATGATGAACATTTGTTAAATAAAAATTTAAAAAGTATGTCAGAAAAATGATTAAAATTATTAAAAGACTAGCGTTCAGTAAGATATATATTTACGAAAATGTAAATATAAATGTAAAACTTACTTTTCTACTAACTACTTAGATATATAGTGCCCATTTTATAACAGTAAGAGGACCTGCTAAGAAGAAAAATGACACTGGCCAGCATTTAAAAACTTTTTATCCAAAGGTCAAGGGTTTTCCAACTGATTTAGAAACCTTTTTGCATGCTGAATTAAAAAATAGTTTATTTTCATGTGGTTCTTCCAGACTGTCAAGCAAAAATCACGGATTTTGTGAAGAAGGCATATCAAGCTTACTTTGGAGCCAAACTGGGACCAGGATAAGCCATTCGTTCCCCATATGTGCTGCAAAGATTGTGTAGAGAACTTACGGGATTGGAGGAACACGAAGAGGAAGAGTATGCCATTTTGGTGTCCCAATGGTGTGGAGGGAAGAGAAAGATCACGTTACCGACTGCTACTTTTGCATGACAAATCTAAAAGGCATCAATCGCAAGAACAAGCACCATGTTCAATACCCTGATCCATCTGCCATAAAGCCAGTCCCCCATGGCCCTGATCTTCCTGTTCCTGAGCCAAATGTCACCATGGAATCTAGTTCTGATTCCGAATCTAGTGACCTGACTGATACAACTGATTGAATTACTTGGTCTGAAGTATGATGCTATGGAATGGAGACTTTTCATTGACTCATCAAACAGAAGTCTCAAGGCAGTTCCTCTGAATAACGGAAATAAGTTTTCATCGATCCCTGTTTGGAAAATCAGTTTAAATGAAAGAATCCCACAAAAGCATGGAACGTCTGTTATCTGCTCTGAACTACCAAGAACATAAATGGTTGATCTGTGGAGATTTTAAAGTTGTTGGACTCATCCTAGGACTTCAAGGTGGTTACACAAAGTATCCATGCTTGCTGTGCTTATGGGATTGCCGTGCTGATGACAAGCATTATGTCAGACATGAGTGGCCATCAAGACAAGGATCAAAACCTGGGTCACACAACGTTCTGTTCCACCCTCTGGTTGAACCGAGAAAGATATTGCTTCCCAACTCCACATCAAACTCGGTCTCATGAAGAACTTTGTAAAGGCATTTGTACAGGGAAGGTAGAGGATTTAGTTTCCTCCATCAGAAGTTTCAACCAAAAAAGCATGGGGAAATTAAGGCAGGTATAGTTGATGGTCCTCAAATAAGGGAATTCATCAAGGACACTAGTTTTGATGATGCACTGAATCCTGCTGAACTCTTTGCCTGGTTGTCCCTTAAGACAGTCATTGCAAACTTCCTCGGCAACTACAGAAGTTGCCGGTATCAGGGGGTTGATGAGTTAATGGAGATTTTCCACCAACTTGGTGTGCACATGTCAGTGCTCCTCCGGGGTGAGCGCTTTCACCAAGATATCAGTGTTATGGACGAACACTATCAAGGCCAGTGGAATGTCAACTTTCTGACTGACTACTGCTGGTGCCTGAAGAGGAATGTGGAGTCCCTGAAGAGACCATTCATCCATGAGTAGTTTCATTAGTTCATTATATTCTTCTTGCTGTCTATTCATATATTTTATAAGCAGTCTGTGAATAAATCAGTCTAATATTTTCAATATTGTGTATCATTCACCTACAAATAGATCGAAATTTAGGATATTTCTAATGTGCTAATATTTCATTAACTTGATCTGGTTGAGTAAAATGAGAAATGATTTTTGGATTCAGTGCAAAAAACTGGCCTAGAAACAGGTATTATATGTTAGACCTTGAAAACAGCGCAGGCCATTGTTATCATTGTAAAATCATATAAGTACTATAAAATAACCGTAAATCTGCATTGATAGTTCCCATTTTTATATGGGGTCGCCGTTTCGGATGAGCTGTTTCCATCTATATCTAACCTACACTTCTGCCTCATCAATTCCCTTCTCATGGAAGTCTCTTCTCACACAGCCCTTCCATCTCTTTCTTGGTCTCCCTCTTCTTCCTTGAACCTAGCGTGGTCCTCATCTCTCCTTTTGTTTGATATGTGTAATATCTTTGGTGTTCTTATTCCTAGCATTTGATAGCTTGATCATCTTGTTTAATCCTTCCTTTGCTTGGGCTACCACCTTTTCCAACACATTTTTTTTTCTCTCTGGACCTATCTCTGTCTTCCATTGACTGTGACTCTTCCCATCTTTTATTTGCCTCCTTCTTATCTTTTACTACTTTCTCAATGTCTTCATCCCACCACCAACTCTACCTTTCTTCCCATATGATACTAGATGTCTCTCCTAGCAGCATCTTTCCATGCCTTCTCATTACTGCTGCATTTTGTGCCCACCATTCTTGAACATCCTCAATTCCTATATCAATATCCTCCAAAACACTCCTCTTGAACTCTCCCTTCTTATCTCCTTCCCTCACTTATTTGCACCATTTAATTTTCCTTATCCCCTTAGCTGGTTTTTCTTTCCCTGTTTAGCTTCACATCCATGCATAGCAGTCTGTGTTGGGGGGCTACATGGTCGCCTTGGATAACTTTGCAATTTTTGACCTCCACCAGCTTTATCCTTTTATGCAGGAAGTAGTCTATCTGAGAGCATCTTCCCAACTCCTATATGTTAATAGGTGTTCCCTTTTCTTCTTAAAGAATATGTTTACTATTGCCATGTCGTATGACACAGCAAGGTCCACTACACTTTCTCCTTCTGGGTTTCTCTCCCCAATTCCATGGCCCCCATGCATCTGACCAATCGCCGCATTTTCACTTCCAACATGGCCATTCAAATCTGCCCCTACTATCACCCTCTCATGTTCTTCTAGTTCTTGCATTACTCCAGCCATGTCTTTCCAGAAATTTCCCTTCTCTTCTTCTGTGCAACCAAATTGTGGTGCATATGCGTTTATAATATCCACAGTAATCCTCCATATCATATCTTCAATCTGATGATACAGTCATTCTTTCTATGCACTTCTACCACAGTATTCTTCAGTTCACCAGACCGTACAATGCCAATTCCATTTCTACATTGTTTACTTGCTCCACTATGATATAGCTTATATCCATCACCCAACTCTTTAGCTTTATTTCCTTTCCACCATATTTCTTGCACAGACATATCGTGTACTTTCTTTTCTCTCATCAAGTCAGCCGATCCTCTACCACTCCCAGTCATGGACCCAATATTAAGCTTACATACTCTAAGTCCAATGCGAGCTCGCTTCTTTAGCTGGGCGATGTCTCTGAGCGTCGTTTATGTAGCGCACCCTAGTATTACCTCTTTCCATATTTTGGTCCACTCCATTTTTAAGATTTGGCACAGATTTTTATGGCTGGATCTCCTTCCTTACACCGACCCTACCTATTTATCCGGGCTTAGGACCGACACCCATAAGGGCTTGCTTACCCACGGGTGGCAAGGTATTTTTCAAATAAAAGATGAAAAGAAAAAATGTAAACTGCAGAATTGAATACTGTGGTATCAAGACTGTGAATGAAAATGGGCACCCTAATGGCGATAACTCACGAAATTTCAAGTTCAACCATCAAAGGGTTACCTACTGTGCATTTCAGGGCCGTGTCTAATGGGTTTTCGTCGAAAAAATGTCTTCCAAAGCATGATATGATCGTATTTTGGAAAAATAACTATTTGAGGCCACGGCCTAATTGGCAAAAATATGCACTGATGTCTAATGTTGATAATTAAGGCACTTATCGCAGTAAATCACATAAATTTCAAGGGAAACTTACCTAAATTTAGTAAGCACCCAGAGGGAGGCTAGTGAAATGTCATTACTGAAGGCCCTCCCACTCATTTATACTGTAGTATGACATACTTTACTAGACACCCTGCCCATATACCTTAGGAATGAAAACTCAGATGCTGGTAGTAGTAGTAATAGTAGTAGTATATGAGATTCTTGTTTTTTTCACCACACACAAACAAAACCTACCCTACTCTCACATCTTTTTGATGAATCGTGTCTTTTAAGTAGTGTACAATAAAGGAATGAACATAAAATGAGAATATTAATTCTGTAATACAGTTCCTTGACGCAATTCACTTTTCCTTTAACTTGAAATATGCACCAGGTCTTACACTCTCTGTGAAAACCATTGTTACCGTGGAGTTTTTGTTGCTTCATATTGTCTCAAAAGTTCCGGTTCACATGTACCTGCTTAGTCCTGCTAAATGAATGTAACATAGCACAAATGTTCTAACCTTAACTTCATTAATGAATGATCAGTCCCATAATAAATCCATAGTATTTAGTAAATCACAAAACTCCACATATATTATTGTGTGTGCGTCTCTGTCAGTTTTTTTGTTCCTATACACTTGATTCATTTACTTAAAACTGACACTAATGTAGGGTTGTTGAGTGGTTATCATGAGCCTATGTATTCCTAGTTTTATCTATGTTTATTTTTGTTTTGAATTTGAAGCTACTCATTCTTTCAATTTTCAATTATTTGGAATATTCAATTAAATCATTCATTATATAGATATTTCATTCAATCATAACTACATTGTAGTGCTGAATGATACTCATAACTCATAGTTCAAGCGCTTGGGTCATGCTCTAATTTTTATAATCCACTAATCAATTGATTGTACTGAATTTTATTGAAATTGAAGGAAATTTGAAATAAAAAAAAATGTGGTATTATAAAATTATGTTAAAAGATATGCTGTTGTTTGTTTAAGTTAAGATTAAGACAGCTTTGTGTGAATCAGGGTCTTACGCTTTGAGCAGACCAGAAGTGAAGAACTTTCGATGGACATAGAGAAAGTAAAATTTCTACATGAGCAAAGGTCAAAGTGGAAACAAAAGAGCACACTCCCAAAGTAACTTTTATTCATTTTCATCATCATCATCATCCAGGTACAAGTCTTCTGTATCCTCGTCATCACTGTTTAATTTGATAATGATAAGTCCCACAGGCTCCTGAATGTTGTCTGATGACCAATATCCATCCTCAAAATTTCGTGATCATTTCACTGAAGACGCCCAAACCCTATGGGTTACCAAAAACTTGGCATCTTCCAGCCTTGCCTGCAGGTCTGCTCTGGTGAATCGACATAAGGATGAACTGACATGACGTCTCATGCACGGCCATACCTGTTCAATGGCATTGAACTCTGTGTACTGTGGTTTTGGCCGGTACTGTTGGCATCTGAGCAGCAGCTCTGGTCGTGTGGCACCGTCTGGGACAGGGATTCTGCGCCTCTCCAGCCAAGCAATAAGGTCTACTTTCTTGGTTGCCGTAGTAGGACACCAACACGCTTCTATCAGCTGGCTGTGATAAGGTGCATTGTCAAGTACCAGCACCGATGGTTCGGGCAGCAATGGTAGAAGCTGAGTTGTCAGCCAGTGTATGAACAGCTCGCCTGTCATTTCCTTGTGGTAATCGCCACTGGTACTCTGCAGGGTAAGAAAGGAAAGAACCTTCAATAAATCCATTCGTTGTGCCAGCTGCAACCACCACGAAACGTTCTTCTTCGCCATGTGGTACCTGTCGGCTATGCGTGGCACTAGTAGCAGGCTGTGTCGTGTCCACTCACTCCCTGCTGTGGCTCATTCTTGTGGTGAACCACGTCTCATCGACATATACTATCTGCCTCCCTTCTCGGTGGCGCCTCAGAGCCCGGAGAGCGCCAATCCGACGGCAAACAGTCGTAAAGGGATTCTTTTGCAAGATATATCTTTCGCTGAGAAGTTTTGTATTTGAATCCCATATCTTGCATGAGCCGCCACACCGATATCTCAAAGGTTGTTTCCGGGATAATGGTGGCTTTCTTGAAATCTTCCGTTAGGGTTCTGACAGTAAAAGCTTGCTTTGCTGCAAACTTGTCGTGAACAAAGCGGCGAATGACACCCACTGTAAAATTATCGAAGGCTTGTGCTGTAGGCATTACTACCCCAGCAATCTGAGGCGAGCTCACTGATCTGTTGCCCTGGACGATCTTCCTCACAGCATGCGACATCATACCCATGAAATTTGCCACACGGCGTAGGGCCTGTGTGGGTAAAGACCAGTATTTAGCCAATGAATAAAAATGCTTTATATTACATACTTTGTTTTTCCTACGCACACGGCCATGTAAAGTATTGATAACAATATTATTAATCATAATGGTAATAATCACAATTTCATCATAGTTATCATAATTTTGTTATTAACCCTTTGGGAACTTTGACTGGGTCGTATACGATACGTTTCCTAAGGTATCCCAGAACACGGGTGTATCGTATACGGTCATGGCAATTTCCTTCATGTGGAAGACTGATGATTGAACTATTGGCCTGTTTTTTCTTGATATGGTTCAATCTGCCAGTTGTCATACTGTGAATTCATATAAATGTGTGCATTTCCCCTAAAATTCATTATTTTCATCAATATGTCGTAGGAGGAGGAGTCAAGCGTACGACATCTTCGAGCTTGACTGCCAGCAGATCGAGAGAAGAGCTCTCGATGACGATAATTATTTTGTAGACTTTCTTGGTTAATTTTCTAGATATGAATGAATGGGATTTAGAAGGCAATTAAATGTATAATTATACGCCTGGTGCAAGAGACAGTGATGAAATTTCAACAGACAGTAAAAATAACGAAATCTGCTACCTAACGAAAGAAGTCGGATACAGCGACTGCGAGTTGACTCAGGTGATGGGAGTGGGTTGCCAGTAAGTTCCAGCCCCGAGATTTCGTATTTGACGGCAGTGGCAGGGCATTACGTCAAGATGTAATGCGAATGAAAATTCAAAGGAAGTACTCCGAAGTAGATCATGTTTTTCAATTTTTCGATAACGACTTTATGTGGCTGACTATTAGAGAGACAAACCATTATAA
>NC_087208.1:81258117-81263195 GCF_015104395.2 Macrobrachium nipponense
TGATTGACATAAAGCACTAAATATATTCGTAAATCTCCCATAGTCAAGAGTTTTATGAGTCTAAGTGTACGTCTGAATGGTAAAATCGAGACAAGACAAATTCCATGCTAGTCTTATATAAGAGCTCCCAAAGCGTTCATAAATCATAATTTCTAAAACTACGTATAGTATTTCTTGTCGACTGGTTACTTTTTTATTGCTATGAATATCATTCAGAAATGGGGTTAATATATAATCAGTGATGTCCTCATTTACAACCATTATTGTAATTGCGCCTATTGGAGTTATTGTTGAACAATTAGAGGGTGTGTATCTAGGTAAATCTCTCTCTCTCTCTCTCTCTCTCTCTCTCTCTCTCTCTCTCTCTCTCTCTCAAAAATAATAAATCTCAATTTTGTAAGCAGAAACATAAAAATTATCAATATTTTCATGATTAGTTTTCTGGCGGATATGCAAATAACTATTAACACTAATATTCAACTGTGCTGTAGATGTGTTTCGGGGATTCAAAATGAATAAAAAGAAAAAAAAAAATGTGTGTCGTCCGCAATTTGTGAAGTACTCATACCTCTGGCAACAGTAAACCCCAATATATAGTACATATGATATGTTATTATTTGTGATGTTACATAATTACATATTATATTATATTACGGATGACTACTATCAAAATACTATCATAAACTAAAACAGGTTAATTGTGGAGGAAAACAACAAAGAAACGAGCTGTTACAATGATTGTTTACGTTTTCGTGCGTCTGGTAGCATACTACAGGTGACTCCCGTCAGAAAACTCCGCAGCTTCTGGGACCGCTGTGAGATCTCATCCCAGGCGTAATCAAGGGTTAATATCATAATCATCATTATTGTTATTATTCATACTTCGACGACTGGGACGAGGATAATAGAATATGCAAATACATATGCCGTATACATACACATATATAGACAGATATGGTATGTACATAAATGCACATACATATAATATGTGTGTGTGTGTGTGTGTGTGTGTGTGTGTAAAGTCAGTAGAATAGGTAAGTTTTTGAAAATGGTCGTTGCAGCTAGTCAGTGAGATAGGCAAGAAATTTCGGCCAGTTAATCTTGGTCTGAAAAGTTAGAGAGGCTTTGATATAAACAAAATATTTTCATACTCGTCATTCGAGTATTATCCCTATAAAGGTCAGCTTTGTTCTCTTGTCTAAATCGTTTGGTGCTTGTGTATCACCTTGTTAAGCACTTACCTCTTAATATTTAGCATATGACGCATACGATTTTTTTCTTTGTTGCATGTTGCAAAAACACGCAAAACGAAAGCAGTCTTGCAGGCACGAAGACAATTTGCTAGGTTTTGCATTGGTGAAGCAGCAGTCACGTATAAACTGGCTTTGTTCTGTCGTCGGCGACTCGGCGATGTTTACTATTATGCAAGGTTACCATGTGTCGGGCCAAGATATCTTACCTAACACCTCTAAACTATCGTATTTTCATTTCAATATGATTGTATTTCACCAGTTCCAAAAGTTTTGCATAATTGATCAAGAAAATGTAATTAGAAATAGGGTTATCATTACTATGTCCTTTGCTATAATGTGTCATATTTATACAGTATACCAAATTCTTATTCATTACCCGTGGTATCACCAATGTCCAAAATCGTAATATTATCATGAATTCTCAACAATTCTCAACGATCATTATCACACTACTGGGAAGTTGGGAACACTGCTATTAATCCTGATGTCATACTTACGTCACAAGTAACCTCCCTCTAGGTGCTTACTAAATTTAGGTAAGTTTCACTTGAAATTTCTGTGATTTACTCCGATAAGTGCCATATTTATCAACATTAGAAATCAGTGCACATTATTGCCAATTAGGCTGTGGCTTCAAATAGTTATTTCCAAAATACGATTCACATGCGATGCTTTGGAAGGATTACACACGGCCCTGAAATGCACACTTAGGTATCTCGGAACTTTCTGCTACATAAACATTATTATTAAATGCATTTGAATAGTCTTCCAGCATCAAACTACTAATAATATGACAAACGAGACAATGTGAAAGGATTCGTTATAGCTGTGGTGAGAAGATATACTTTAACAAAGCCTAGTAGTATTCGAGAAAAATATGGAATTTTGAGCTGAAATCATAAATTTTTAGAATTTTTTTATGCAATAATTAAAACATCATTTAAATGTGAATTTATATGGGATGAAATTCAAAGATATGAGATTTATCTGCAGAAAGAACTTTTCTTTTATCCTCAATACTTTTGGAGATTTGAATAGCATTTGAATAGCGTTAGGGCCGGCCTGAGCCGGGTCGCCAGAAATGAGCCCGTTTTCCAGGAAGACGTTTCACTCCACGCTCGTAAACATCATCTAAATGTGAAATTATGCTATTTTAAAAGCAAAACTTATATAGGATGAAATTTAAAGATGTAAGATTTTATCTGCCAAAAGAATTTTTCTTTTACCATCAATACTTTGGAGATATTAGCATTTGAATAGCGTTAGGGCCGGGCTGGGCCGGGTCGCCAGAAATGAGCCCGTTTCCAGTAAAGGTGCGTCCACACGGTCGAACAATGTCCGACGGACAAACATTGTTACCATATCATAGGCGAAACAGGATGACATCATAAGCGTTAAAACGATGGAAGTAGATCTGGCAACAAACAGTGGTACCAGATGAGGTTGTATACCACTGTTTTTACTTTGCTCACAAGGCAAAGACCGGTAGACAATTGTTGATCGGTAACAATGTTTGTCCGTCAGAGATTGTTCGACCGTGTGGAAGCACCTTTAGACTTCGCTTTGCTCGTAATGATTTAAAAGCACAAAGGTACAGAAGTTCAGCAAACTTAGTTTATTGAGTCTCGGTGGGGAGGAACAAGGGATTTAACATACTGCCACTTGAAGGCAAGAAGTAAAACCACGTATAAATCTTGATCAGTCTCGGCCTACGATTGTATAAGTAAATAAAATGAGAATCCAGAATTTTCATCGGTACACAATACAAGCATAATATCATAATATTAGCACGCCCTACTGACAAATAATTTAAACAAGTAAATATGTTATATAGAATATTCCGTGCAAAACAAAACATTTGTTCCTTAACCCATACTAACAGCCAATATCCCGGACAGTAGCCATCTTGCTTGGTGAGACGTTCCCGTGCGCAGTCAGATTAATTAACAGATATCACAAGTTTAACTTATGTCTAGAATTTGAGAAATATCTAGAAGTGATCGTGAACTATCGGTGATAAGATTAGTGTGAAAATACTAGGATAAAGCATCTACTAAGTTAGTTTATCAAAGTGGAAATACTGTAATCAGAACAAGATGGCAGTAAGTTCCAACTGTGGAAAAAAAATGGCGAAATTTAGCTTGTTTGGCAGATTCGCAATACGATGAGGTAGCAGGAAGGGAACTGGCATTTCTCATCTATGAGATCAGCAATAGTCCTAACCAAAAGATACAAAAAGCAATCATAGATATAGAGAAGGTATAATCCTTCAAAATGGAACAAATCAACAGAAAACATCTTGAAAATAATTGAAGAAGTTCCAAATAAATCCAATGGTAAAGAGACTCATAAAGAAAATATACATAAACTAACATATTCCGACAAAGAAAATGAATAAGGTGAACATTGTGAATATCCTAATTGGTGCATTAGGAAAATGAATGCCAAAAGCATGCAAACTGTGTAAGGTGTGGTATTGCATAGTCAATCCACAAAACCTAATCAGAAAATGTGCTGCATGCAACATTCCGACCCATCCACAATGTGCTGAGGTAATGCAAGATATGAGAAAAGATACCAGAATATTTTGCTCAACATGTCTATCATGGATAGACAATGTTATTAAATCAAGATTGAATGTACAAATAGTTGAGGGATGAGAAGAAGAGGAAGAGTAAGAAGAAGAGGAAATAACGGAAGAGAAGTAAACAAAACTGAAATGACAGAAAAAAAATAAGGAAAACAAAGAACAAGATAAAAGTATGGATGCAGAGATACTCATTGATACTACATATGAGGCAATAAAGCAGCATACTTACGAAGAAATAAACGTACGATAATGACAACACAAAAGAAAGGGTGACAAAGTCTGCAACCTTTGAAAAAGAGGGAATTTGCAGATTTGGAGAAAGATGTTACTACAAACATCCTAAGGTATGTCACAACTATGATAGGAAATATATGGTAAATGTGCATACCTAGATGGCTATGAGGATGAATTTTAGAGATCTGCATCCAAAAATATTGCAAAAACCTAAAAGAAGGAAAAGGATGTAAGTTCGACAAAAATGTAAATTATATGCACCCTGTGGCCATGAATCATAATCAAATAAATAATCAATCAAGTAATAAAATCCAAAATAAGAAAGAAAACAAAAAAATAAAAAAGAGAGGAATAAAGAATATCAGGTAAAAGAAAAAAGCAAGCCATCAACGAGATATTGCAGAGATGTCAGCAAAAATTTCAAAGCCTCAGCTCCAAGATTCTACTCAAGAGATAATAACTGTATTTATTATGCAAGAGGATATTGCAGAAACTGAGAAAATTGCAGATTCAGACACAAAATGAATAATTATGATGAAGGAAGATCAATATTATTGGAAAAGTTGGATTTTTTAATGTCAGAATTTTTGGAAATGAAAAAAAAAGAACAACATACCAGAACAGGAAAGAGACATGTTGGAAAATCCTTATTATTAGCAATATTAAATGAAGGAGAAAACACGCAAGCCAATCATAGAGATGAATGTGCAGGGTTTAGTTACAGTAACTCCATTAAGAAAAATAGTGGACTTAGAAGAACTAACCCAAATTGAAAAGAAAATAGATATAATGAATATAAGTGAAACCTGGTATTCCCAAGAGACTGGGATGATGATTAAATAAAAGGGTTCCAAACTTAATAGATCAGATAGAAAAAATAGGAATCAAGGGGGAAAACCGCAATATACGGGAAAGAAAAAAAACAAGGAAAAATATATGAGAAATATAGTAACTCAGAATGTGAACTAAAAGTGGGTGTTAATTTGAATCTGAAAAATTAA
>NC_087208.1:81263695-81268695 GCF_015104395.2 Macrobrachium nipponense
TTTGTTAAAATGAATACAATTAGAAGTCACATATGTAGAATCAATGCATCTTTTGTAGCAAATATAATTATTCGATTAGTGGCATGAGCACCATTATCATGAAGAAGGAAAGGCACAGAATTTTCTCCTCGAGTCTTAGTCCACTCTCCTGAAATTTTCAAGTCCCTCAAAGAGTCTTGATCCTTAGGGCATCCTTCTTAGTGTTTCTTTGAACATATCTTTTAACTGTATTTATATTTCCCATGGCAAGTCTTCCTTCTTGAGTCACACTCTCCAACGAATCCACTACAATGAGACCAGTATTTCCTCTAGTCGATTTGGCCTGTTGATAAAGGGTTGTACGCATTTTTGCTACTTTCATTAATCCTTCATCTCGCTCATGATTATGTTCTATACTTGAAATGACATCCGAGATTTCTAATTTTATTGTTATTTTTCCATTACATCCAAACACCGATCATCTAGAACATTCCCATCTCTTCGTAGTAGCACTGGTGGATTTTTTAGTATACATATAACCTTAATTATTACGGATGACTTACATGATGGGCAAACAAATAAAGAAAAGTTTCTTTACTCTCAACCTAAAGCTACGTTTTAAGAGAAAGAGCTTCTTGTAATCATTGTAAATGGCTACCAAAAGAGAATTATGAATACAAATATTTATAGATAATTTGCTAGTTAGCAGTTACTAATAAAATGACACCGTGTCCTTATAGCCAATGTGAATAGCTATGGAATAACGATAGGTAATTTGATAGTGGGGTTTTTTCGTATGGGGGGTTTATCGGTGGGGTTTTTGTCGTGTGGGTTTTTTGTCATGTGGGGGTTTTGTCGGTGGGGAGTTTGTCGGTGGGGGTTTTGTCGTGTGGGGGTTTTGTCAGGCATTCATGTAAGCGGGGTGGACTGGATCCATAGTAACTAAACACCTCAGCTGCTTGGCTACGTTGTGTTATAGGGCAGGGGCAGTTCCGCGATGTGGGTGGTGTCCCATGTCATATTAGCGAAATAAGACCTCCCCCGGATGACTGTGCTTATCACGTGGATGGTGTAGTTGGCCGTTGCTCCACTGCAGCCGTCAGCAGCAATGAAGAGATGAGATTCCGTAGCTGATCCATCTGGGCAAAAGACTCGACATTTCTCTTGGGAGAATCTCAGCCAGGTTCCGTTCTTCAGCCTGTGAGCGAACTTATACTTGTCATAAGGATACAGGTGATCCAAGCAGTGTTCTCGTGTATGGTGCAAAGTTCCATTGAATGCTAGGTCTAACTCACATGAACCCTTGGAAACATTCCGGAATTCAAAGGAGTCAGCCATGCAAACCTTTTTATCCATGGCTGTGCAACAATTAGCGAACGATTCTAGGTCTCTGACGAACGTAAAAGTTTCCTTGTTAGGGGAAATTAATACGTAGCCAGACAGATTCGATATTACTGGTAATGAGCTATTTGACATGTAAGTGGGAAATGGAGCTACTTTATAGAATTCCCATGCATCAGAAGGATCAAAAGGGATATTACTCATGACTCTATAATGTTCTATGCTAACTGAGATTAAGCTATAATAGAACTCAATCTTATGTGCTTCAAACAAAGGAGTATAACCGAGTTTGTCACGCAAATTCTCTTTGGTTAATGGTAAGTCTGTGATAGGTAACAAGTGCGGCGACAAGACTCCTTTGGTTGCGAGGGTTATTGCTTCCACATAATCACTGGATTTTTCAATGAAATGAGAAATCTTAGTATACATATTTTCCATCTTCGTATTGTAATATGCTAAAGTTGCGAGCAAAGATTGCATGTCTTGGATATGATTAAAGTTACTGGAATGTTCATTCACTAACGTCATAAGCTCCTTAATTGATTCTAGTTGTTTACGAAGTTCAGAAAAAATTAATTCATGTTCGTGATGTAATATTTCAATTCTCTTATTCTGATCGTTAATTTTAAGACGATTAGAGATACTTAAGCCTAAGCCTGCTACAGGACCAGAATAGATTAAGTGAGGCGAATATAAAGGGGTTACGTCTTTCTGCACTGGTGTGGGGAACGGTCCACATACGGAGGTCACGTGCTGAGCATTCTGTTTCAGCCGTCAAGTTCTGCAAATCAAAGGACATTAACTCAGCGATACCCAAGGTATGAGCAAGTGAGAGTTCGTCACTTTAGGCGAATCGAGATAAGTCGGATTTCAAATTGATGACATCATTTTCTGGCAAGAAAATAGCTTGCATATCAGCTTCTAGTTATATATATATATATATATATATATATATATATATATATATATATATTATATAATATATATATATATATATATATATATAAATATATAATATATATATATATATATATATATATATATATATATATATATATATATATATATATATATATATATATGAGTGTGTGTGTGTGTGTGTGTGTGTGTGTGTGGTAGCTGTGGTTAAGAGTGTGACCCTTAGGATATTTAACATCTTCTATTCACCAGTTCTACTAACCCGTTCGATTCAGGGTGATAAATCATGGAATTGTTTTTCTGTATGTCTAGGAATTCGCACAAGGAGTTAAGAAGTGATTATTGAATTCTCCACCAGTGTCGGAGATTATCATGTGTGGAATTCCGTGTTTACAATTGCGGGTTTGTTTTTCAAAGGTATTAATCCTGTGTATCTGGTCAAGGCATCGATTAACACTAAGAGGTGCCGATTCCCTCTGTCAGACTCGTAAAACCCTGTTAATAAATCTAAGTGTACCCGTTCAAAAAGTTTGTTTGGCACGGGGTAGGCTCCAAGCATCTTATAGGTGTCTTAGTGTGCCCTTTGTTTTTGTGGTAAGTGTGGCAATTGTTTATGTGTTTCTTTATATCTGTAATCATCATAGACCAGTAGAATTGTAATTTAGCTTTTTGTGGCATGATAGAGAACCTAGGATGACCGTGTAGGGTTTTCTCGTCACGGATCTACACAGAATATTATCCTTAATTATGTAATTCTGTTACAATATTTTAAGTATTTCTTTTTCTTTACGATTTCTGTTCAAAGCATCTATGATTTTACTTAACTGAGGGACTTTCCTTTGCTCAGTCTGTACAAGTTCAGCTCTCCAACCCATGCCTTCAACATTCGCGATCGATCGTTGGATTAATGAAGTTTCTTGTTCGAACGCTATTTTAACTGTTTGTACGGGTGTTTCAAAATCTTCTAATTTAGCTAATGGTTCTGAGCATGTTGGTGCGGGGTTGCGGGATAATGCGTCAGCGATGATATTTGCTTTCTCAGGTAAATATCCTATCTTCGGGATCCTGCACTGACCTTTTGGGTGTGATCGTGTGGTTCGTAGGAAAATGCTGTGTTTCGCACAGGTCTTCTAGGATGATTAAATTTATTATTTGATTCAAAAGATGATGATATGGACGACCCAACATCATTATCCCCCCGCTGGAGTTATTTACGTGGTACTTTATTTGCACTGGACACTCGGAAAAATTTGACTGGCTTTGATTGTTTTGGGTAGACGGATTAGGAACCGAGTTCCCGGAAGACCGATTTACTTGTTTCTGATTCTGCGCTGCATTACCTTGAGTTGATTTCTTTTTGTAATTGTTTGGATATTTCTTCTTATTATCATTTGCTACGTTCTGTGTATTTTTAGCGTTACCCTGCGAATGGTTGCGCGCATTACAACGAGCGTATGCATGACTTGTGGTATTGTGAATGGAGCAAAAACGAGTACGGCAATTGTTCATCATATGCCCTGTTCTCTTACAGTTAAAACAAGTTATCCCGACCATGTTACTGCTAATTACGTTTACCTGCTGTGGTTTATTTTCATTCTTTGAGAAAGCTTGGACAAGAGAGGGGTCTAAATCTATGCATTTAGACATATGTTTCTTAACTTGTTTGTATATGTCCAATTCTGTACTGTCGGGCGCTAGTTTTTCATCAAAACACCGTATCAAGGTTTCTGGCAACATAGCTGATATGAAAGTTAAATATATGAGCCTGACAAAGTCTTTTGAGGTTATTTTCTTACCACTGACCCAACTTGACTGATTGAATTGATCCATGTATTCATTCAGACGGTCTGCAATGAGTGCCGCCCGGTCAACCAAGCTAAGATTAGTCATGGAGACAATTTTGTATATATTACGCAAAACTAACACTTCGTCCAGCACTTCCTCACTGCCATATACTGAGCGTAGCTTAACTTTAAATTCCTCCCATTTTTTTGCTTCTTGAAAGGATACTCCCCTAAGGTATGACCCAGCATCCCCTTTAGCAAAATCAATGAAGCTTTTAGCTTCCTGAAGCTGTAGGGAAGGCAATGATATACATTTTGCTTTCAAATGAGCATCTATTGATGAGATCCAGGATTCTACCCCCTGAGTTAAGAAACCATTAACGCGCCCTTGGAAAGGAACGATGGCGGATCTCGAATTAACTAAAGTTACAACAGGTTTACTGGATGAAGCCGGTACAGAGGCCCCCAAGGAAACGGCTGTAGCCATTTTAGAGCTAGTTTTCTTACGATCACTACGCCTATTAGCAACCCTATAAAAATATCTATATGAATAAACACGTCCACAAACGCATATGCTATGTAAAACACAATGAGGAACAGAAATAGTATGGTTTCACAAGAAAAGATGATAATGTAAGGCACATAAGATATAGTAAAATATTTCAGTAATACCTCTGAAAAAGAAGGGTTGGTGTAAATGACAAAGATAAAATCCTGCAAGAAAGTGTTAGCAAAAATGACAAAGATAAATTCCTGCAGGAAAGTAAGGTTATTAGCAATGTCCCCTAACTCACTCAGGAGCAGCGATCTGTCGACCTGTGATAATGGCGTGATGAAATCTTGCCTACACAACGAATGAATAAAATAGGCTGACACAGTTTAGAGGTCCGTCGGATGCAGAAGTCTATGTTGGGCGTTTGTTCTTAAAGTTTTATGATATCGAGGAAGGAACAGGACTTATGACGAAGAAGCCAATTG
>NC_087208.1:81271195-81311195 GCF_015104395.2 Macrobrachium nipponense
ATTTTATTCGCCCCACAGATGCCACGCAATCATTCACATCTGGGCCGACAAGTGGGCACATGGCAAACAACAAAATGATGCAGATAATCAGAACGTTTATGACAAATTATAAGCACCCTGCATCAGAAATGTAACATAAATACTGAATTGCGTTTTGTTTGACTGAAACTACAATCGAAATATATATATATATATATATATATATTCTATATATATATATATAGGATATATATATCTATATCATAATTGAAAAATGCCTTTTTTGGGCACCATAAGTGACTGTTTTGTCCCACCTCGACCCCGGCCTTGCAACGTCACAGGAAAGGAGCAAAAAGGGAGATATATTCTTTCAAAAGGGAAATAGAAGGAAGAAGAATCCGTGATAACCATCAGCATCCCCTCAACCTTTTAGTCTAGGATTTTACCCTCAGTTTAATTGTTTTTCTCTCACTTTTAGAACCCCTCGCTGCTTCTCTCTCTCCCCTCTCGCACTTTTTCCTTTATTTCTAAATACTCGCTCTCTTCTGTCAGCATTCTGGACTAGATTTTACACCTGTGTGGACACACTCACTCCAGACTCTCTCAGGCAAAAGACGGTGATGTTTCGGCGAAAGTTGAGCTCTGGGATTTCGACAGTGAGCGGAGTCGTCCCTAAATCTGCCGTTTAGGGTAAAGCACTGAACGCACTGGTAAATTTCAGGGGCCAAAGCATATTTACCTTTTTTCATGTCCATTTCCACTCACACACACGCACACACACATATATATAGCACAGTAAGCAAGTCTACTAAATCCTCATCGTCTTAGCGGTGATTATTCAAAATTTATAGTTACTTTTAGCAGAAAATGTTGCTCTCTAATTTTCCAGTCAATACTAAGTAAACCACAAATTTCGGTGATAAGTATGTAATTTTATTCTGATATATTCTATTCTATATATATATATATATATATATATATATATATATATATATATATATATATATATATATATACATATATATATATATATATATATATATATATATATATATACATATATATATATATATATATATATATATATATATATATATATATATATATATAACAAAATTCATTACATGCAGCTCTGATGTTTTCCGATTTGATGTAATTGCAGTTACTGATAATTGTGTGATAAGTGCAGGCCGATAATTACTAGATTATATACTGCATGTATGTATGTATATATATATATATATATATATATAGATATATATATATATATATATATATATATATATAATATATATATATATAATATATATATATATATATACTATATCATATATATATATATATATATATATATATATATATATAAACAAAGAAAATATCTAAAATAATAATCAGTAAATAAATCAACATCGTGCAAAAGCACAAAGAAAATGAAAACAAAGACATGTGACCTAGAGGCATCGACCGAGACAGATGTACGCAAGAAGATGCAGTCCTTTAAACAAAAATCCCGCGTAAGTCATTTATCGATGCTCATAGTAAACGGGTTCTGATCCTGTCGTGTTACTCAGACATCAAGGAAAACTTAGAAGAGGTTGGCAAATGGAGCTATTATATTTCTAAGGCTGGAAAAAACATATGCTATCTATTGTTATTATTATCATTGAAGATGTGATTGTCGTGGTTCTAGTGATTCTTGCTCTTACTAATATATTTAAGTTAATGATTAGCATCATTATATGTTGATGTTCGTTCTACCCCATTTCTAATGGCATCATGGCTCGTTGCAACTTACAACAGTCCGATTGTTATAAGTTACTGCCGTAGGAATGGTAGCGGTGAGAAATTACTATTGTTATTGTTGGAGGAAGAGGCAGCTCGGAGCATCTCACGCCAGGATCCTGTTTAGGTCCTTGGTGATGCGATAAGTCAGGGTCGACGTCTGAATCCGGATGATGATCGGCCGTAAAATATACGTAGTACCCTGTTCATGGATCTTTACGATCCTGTCAAGGTAGACGGACTCAAAGTTCGCCAAAACCATAGCAAAGCGTAGTGGCTCCTTTAACGGCTCTCACGACCTTGGCTATCTTGACGTACCTTGCAATGTGCTCGACAGATTTTCCCTAGATTCGCTGGAACTTACGAGATCTTGAAGGATGGTGTCTCATGCCATCCTTCCGTGGTCTTCTTGCTATGGATTGTTGACCAATTCCTTGTTATGGATTGTTGACCAATTTGAGTTCATAGTAGGTGACCTTCCAGGTGAGCGAGCACAAGAAAACTATCCTGTCGTAGTTGAGAATCACGCTAGACGAATACTTTTCATGGCATTCATTCTCGTCGCTCATGCACAAAACGGTGTTGGTCTCCTTCCTGCTCGACGACAACCGAACTTGAGTGGTCTCAACTTGAAATTATATAATTTCGAGTATCATGTCGCTGGTTTCACGGAAGGAGAAGTTGGCGAAAAGGCTTTCGACGTCCTTAGAAGCAATAAGGCCGTCCGTAGAGTAGCCTTCTGGGAGCTGAAGTGATGAAACATCCTCCCTATTAAGTTCCATCATAAGAATACTAAAGTCGTGAACTCCGTTAGTTAGAGGAGGCGCTGAGCTTTTGTAAACCTGACTAACTTTATGGGGACGTCGTTGCTTGCAAACGGTCACCCTTGTCGTGCTATGCTTATTGATGCCCCGATCTCGGGAATACTAGTGGTGGTGTTTGCGACAAACTCTAATATTATGTTCTTTACACATGAAACTCGAGGGAAAAGGGCGAGTGCCATTGTCTTCTTAAATGCCTAATTTCAATGCCGAATTAAAAGGGTTCGTGGACGATGCATTTAGCATATTTCTCTTTTATTACTATAATATGAGAGTCTCTCACTGTCCCTCTCACCTTTGTCTGAATATAATAAAGGTTAATCTCGCTCAATCCCTTTGCATCGCTCGCCTTGAAGTAACTCCTCTTATCAGTCTCCATTTTGCACAGGTATTGTTTTCATTTATAATTTAACCCAAGTGCAGCTGCCTCATTTTAATTTCGTTTCGTGTGTTCATGATTTCCATTTACGTCTCCCTCGTTCTCTTTGTTTCCCCTAAAACCGCACCCACCATCTCTCTCTCTCTCTCTCTCTCTCTTCTCTCTCTGATAGGGAACAATGATCTTTGACTGGATATGGTTGAAAATTATTGTAAAAGAGCATAAGGGTTTCCATGGATAACTTAATTAAAATGAGATGAATAAAAGAAAGCAAATAAGTGTGACTTACGTACTGATCGTAAGGCATATGGCTTGATGAGGCAATCAGCAGTACAAAAATCATATGGATCTTTTTTAGAAGTTTAGCAGAAGACCATTGGGGATACCGTAAAAACGCAAACAAAAGACTGTAAACATCATGAGACAATGACACCCAAGAAATATTAGTCCTACATAACGAACCCCCAAAAACCCTAGGGGGTCACTGTCTAGGAAAGATCTAATTATTTATATCACTATCAAATGTCAACTGCACTTCCTTCGAAAATCGACTCATAGAAGTTTTCAGCTCCTTTTTTTTTTTTTTTTTTTTTTTTGTCACTTCTCATTTTCTTGATAGACCGGAAGACATGACGACTAAGTCGCTTACAAGCCGTTCACTTTGCCCGTGGTGCGCTCCCGGCAGGGTCATGATTATATATATATGTGTGTGTGTGTGAATACTTATCACATCACTGTGATTCATATTATAAATCATTCGAGCTACAAATGTCTTTAATATCTAATTCGCTCGACCTCGGAATGATATATTTTCATATATGTACCAAAGGGGAATTTTTAGTTGATAATAATTTCGTCCCCCATCGGGATCGAACCACAGTCCAGTGGCGGGAAACGAAATCAGAAACGGACAGTGACGTTTCTGATTTCGTTTCTCGTCCACCGGACGGTGGTTCGATCCCATGGGGGAAGGAAATTATTATCAACTAAAAATTCCCCTTTCCCCTTTGGTACATATATGAAAATACATCAATTCCGAAGTAGAGCGAATTAGATATTAAAGGACATTTGTAGCTCGAATGATATATATATATAGTATATATATATGTGTGTGTGTGTGTGTGTGTGGTGGGTGTAGTATGTCTATTATGTATATGGTTCAAAGAAAAAATAAAACCCGCATTCGTCATTCATGGTGACTTCAGAATAACCCCTTATGCATCAATACGCATTTGTGTTACCTATTGTAAATATGTTTTGCCGTTGCATGTCAATATGATGTCCTACTGAACTCCAGCAAAGGCCTTAGGTACAAAATAACCTCCAAACTATACAGAGAATTACTTTTTATAATAGAAATGACCAGAAGCGTATATTTGTAAAATAAAAACCTATGTTTGGTTTTGTCAGTTTTACGGACGGCATTTTTTGACAGGTGCCTTTTTTTAAACTATAAAAAGCAATCAGTTTCTATTTTCCAATACGACCATCATCCCTGTTTGTCAAAGGACAGGGAGCTCAGGTACAAAACACGGATTGTTTACCGCATGGGAGAGAATGAGACGACATCTTTACACAGGTCTTTAAAATTTTTATAAATAAAATTATCTTAATCATTTCTTCTCCCCCTTTTCTTACCTCACTCACACACACACACACAACCACACACACATATAATATAATATATATTATATATATATAATATATAATATTATATATTATAATATCTATATATATTATATATATATTTCTTGTCAATTCCACAATATGGGTCCCGTGGGTGAAGTAATAATAAGAGATCCTCACGTTGTCCCAAATGAAAAGAAGGGAGGTACAAAAGACTTTCAACCTTTATTACCAAAGTCATCTTTCAGGGTATGCTAAAACTATTTTAAAAGAAAATAACTTGTAATCAACAGTAGTTGCCAAACAGAAGGGGTTGTTACAAAATTAAGTTGCTATTTATTGCAATCCTACCTTATAGTGGACAATCTGGTAAGGGAAACTAACAAGTTAAGAGAGTTACACGTGAAGGAGACTTTGAAACCCCACCCTAAGACTGGAATTCCAGCTAGGAGTCGCTTTTAGAAGTTCATCAATGCATGACGACTGTTAGTTGAAAAGATGCCTCATTAGTTCTTTTAGTAACATGAATATGAGTTGATGATCTTTTTTAACGGCTGGACGAAATTGTTGAAAAAGCTTTGTCTTGAATGATGATTTAAAAGCTAAACAACGATTTGTTAGATTATTTACAAACAGGATAGTTTCGCACTGTGATTTTTTATTAACTGCCATGGGTTCCGCTAAGTAACCGTTCCTTTGCTTTATTGAAACAATGATTTAATTTGTATAACATTAAATATAGGGTTGTTGACTTGTTCATTGTTATTTGTTGGGCCATCATGCTGACTTTCCTTGTATAACTTGTTCTCTTTAAAATTGTTTCCAGTACCCTGAAAGGATGACTTTAGAATAAAAGTTGAAAGTTCTTGGGTACCGCCTTCTTTCCATTTTTCAAGCGTGAGGTATCTCCTCATTATATATATAATTATAATAATAATATTATATATATATATATATATATATATAATATACTTATAGTATATATTATATATAATATGAAGGCAAGTCTCTTTTGTCAAACAAGCCTCTCACCTACCGTTTAATAATTCTAACGTAAAAGGTATAAGAATAAAAGCCTACTTCACTCGTTTTAAATAAAAACATGGCCGCAGTTATAATTCGTTACCTCATCACAAACCTCTCTCTCTGGATTACGCCCTTATCACTTCCCTCTGTTCAAAGTAACTGCCGAAAAGATCCTCTGTTCCCAGGTACTCAAAACCTTCCAAAACAAGATGCTAATCCTCGTTGGTGAGGTGGACAACCGGCAAAGGAGGGTAAATAAAATGGAGGGGAAGCGCCCGGCCAGCAGCTGCTGAACCACGTTCCTGGCAGCCATGACTCGGAAGATGATCTCACCAGCAAGCCACGTAATGCCCAAACCAAAATCAAACTTCCATGAAGTTACGTGAAGGCCACGGATCGGTAGTTCTTCCTCAAGAAGCCGCTGGAGAACTCCTAAACGCGCCCGAACTTATCCAAAAGACCACTTACAGTCCCTTCTTGACCTGTCCCGTTGTATTTCCTCAATGTGCTTCGTCATCGAGTCAGTATATTTTGTAAGTGGCATTCCCCTTCATTTTCCTTTCTCCATTACCTACGCCCTATCGGAAGAGGACACCGTCATCGTGAAGAATGCAATGTACCGGAATAAGGTCCCACATAGTCAGTTTTCTGGTTCCTCTTATTTCACTCGCTGATTTATTTTCATTGTAAATTTTGTATTGAAATCAACGAGTGTTAAGTAGAATATTTATTCTGTGTAAGATCTAGTCATTTAGTAGGACTGCTATTCCTGCCCAATTAACATTCCATTTCTCCTGATGTTTTTAATTTCTTTAAAAATTTAACTATTTAAACTATGTATTGTATGTATGTATGTATGTATCTATATACACACACACATATTATAATATATAATATATAATTATATATATATAATATTACTATATATAAAGATAAATATAAATAAATATACATATATTATTATTATATATAATATATTATATATCTATAGATATATTATATATCATATTCTATATATATATATATATTGACTGGTAAAAATGTTCTGTAACAAACAGAATTCAATCTAATAAAGTGAAGCCCCATAAAAAACACAAAATACAGAGAAAGTACTATATTTCAGAGGACTGCTGTCTCCCACTCTTCAGGTAAGATGAATGAGAAAAAAGTTACAGAAAAGGTGGGTATTTATACCAAGAAAGGTCCATCCACAAACAAGCCACATTTTTAAGTCACCCCCGTCTGATAATCATTCCTTTAATCTTCTTAAGGGTTGGTCTTGGTTTGAACTGAAGACGGTTGTCGAATCGTGTAAGGGATTACCGTTGTCTTAAATCCGATGTTAAGATTGGTAATTGTTCTTGAGGCAATACTTCTAAAAAGTTGTTTTTGGTTTTTCAGCCGGGTTCGTCGTTGATCAGTTTTTCCTTCTCAAACTTGCGGAAAAAAATTGGCTTGATTTCTGGAAGAGTGAGTGCAAGAATCCATGGCAAAACGGCGGTTGAATTCCATTTTTTTTTTTGAAATAATGGGCTGTGAAAATGCACTGGTAAAAACATGTTCTGATCAGACTAACCACCGGCCCTGAAAAAACCCAAAAACCAAAAACACTTTTTGTAGAAGAATGCCTCCAAAGAACAAAGTACCAATTCTTCAAATCGGATTTACAGGTAAAATCCCTTACACGATCGAAAACAACGTCTTCAGTCAAACCAACCCTTAATGAAAGATTAAAGGGGAAAAAAAAAGGGATTAGTCAGCGGGGGATGGGTGACTTAAAATGGCGTTGGTTTGGTGGATGGACCATCTTGGTATAAAATACCACCTTTTGTTGTAAAATTTTGTTCTCAGTCATTACTACCTGAAAAGGAGGGAGACAGCAGTATCTGGGAAAAAGTATAGTTACTTTTTCTCTTGGTAATTTTGGGTTTTATGGGCTCCTTTGATTAAGATATATATCTATATGTGGTGTGTGTGTGTATGTGTCTGTGTGTATGTGTGTGTGTGTTGTTTGGCTCGAACTTACTTACGGAATTCTAGGGTGCAAAGGCTAATCATAGTTGTCAAAGGAAACTGCCATTGTATATATAATAGATTAATTATATATCACTATATATTTTTAGTAATAATATATATATATATAGTATATATATATTTATTCTATATATATAGATAATGATTCAGGTCGGCAAGGGGTGACCTTCTTCGTGATTATGGGGATCGCGGGGGAGTCGGGTTCGTTTCTGCTTATCGGACCATTCATATCTTTCACTAATTTCTTGTTGGAAGTTGGATTTCTCGAGTCTTGTAGTGATAAGCAATATCCAAAAAGGAAGCAAAGAATTTGAGAAGGTTAACGAGGGGCCATTGTGACCTATTATAATTAACATATGCTATCTGGTAAAAATGACCCCAGCTATACGAACTCATACATAAAATACGTAATACACCTGGGTTAGAAGCTTTTATCGAAATGTCCTCTCTCTCTCTCTTCTCTCTATCCCTCCCTCTCCTCTCTCTCTCTGTACCATGTTTTTATTTTTCCCTTTTTTTCCCCACCCTTTTCCCCGGGGGGGAAACCCCTCCGGGGGGGGGGGGGGGGGTGGGAGAGTTCCCTTATGTCCTCCTATAATAAAGGTTAATCTCACCCTGAATCCCACTGAGCATCACCTTCATAAACCAGCTCTCGTATCCATCTCTATTTTCGGCAGTTTTTGTTTTCCATCCCTAGACTTTAACATAGAACAACAGGCTCGTTTGAACTTTGTTTCGTATTATTATGAATGTCTTTTGTGTATTTCAATGGTCTCCGCAGTCCCACAAGCCGCTGCCGCTCCCCAGCCGCCCCCCCCCCAACCCCCACCCCCCCCTCCCCCCCCCCCACCCCCCCCCCCACATCTCTCTCTTCCTTCCTCTCTCTCTATCGTGGATATTATAAATGGAAATCCATTGATAAGTTATAGTTCCTATCATCTATCTATTTATCTATGCAGTCGAACGATCTTAATGAGAACTGCAGAAAAGTAAAAGTACTAACATTAGCTGTGCTAAGTTACGATAAATCGATATATCTTTCTATCTACATCTCGTAAAAGAAAATGCAGAAGTGTGAAAATAATAATATAACTCATTGATAAGTTAGGTTATCTATATACTGCAACTAAAAAGGAAGAAAGTAAAATGAGTAATAAAACCTATCGATAAGTTATGCTATCTATAATTGAATGCATGTATTTGTGCGGAAATTCGATAGTTTGTTTTGTTGACAGACGGGAGAAACTTTCAGCGAAGGCAGTTGTCAATGCTTGTAAATTACACTGATCTGGTACTATCTTTGCTTCCACAAACCGTCAAATGTGCCGTGTGCCAAAAGGCTGAGTATTTCGCCGTAACTCAACATCAATAACAGCTGTTATCGTTAGCCTATTTTGTAGCTGACAATGTGATCGTCACTGCATTATACTACACGATTTTTAATTGTATACTGTAATTACAAGTGTAATTCAGTTATAAACTGTAATTCCTTAAACGTCACTTGCAATTGTAGCTTTCATTTCCAATGATAATTATGAACGAAATTCATAAACTGCTGTTATCATTCGTAACTGGATTCACCCGCCAGAAATGCTGATTTATGTATGCGCAGACGTTTGAGAGACTGAGTTTTCTTTTTCTCTTTTCGGGGTCTGAATACACCCTTAGCGCCGCTCCGAATGTAAACAGTCGATGTAAACAATGAAGGTAAACAATGCTGTGTTTGATATACGAGTTTGTGTTCTTTTTTATTCTTTACGATTTTTATGTAGTGATACTCACTTCAGTGAGAGCTGAGTCAATATGATTTTGTTTGTGTTTGTTCGCCAGCGTGTTTATGCGCGCCTGTTGGCTTGCTGCGCCTACATATGCAGATGTGCACTTTTATATCTGCATATGCATGCTTTGTATATTTGCAAAAAATACATACACACACACATACACACACACACACACACACAATCTTCGCTACACCTGTGATATTCTTCACTCTTGCTATGACATTCCCCAGCCTGTTCATTTCCGAGCCCTTGATGCTTGGCTTAGGTTAAATGATACACAGCGAGTTTTGATTTTACGCATCCAAATGGTTTTGCCCTGCTATGGAGTCGAACCCAGGATCTCCTGTTGGTGATGAGTACGTCCTGAAAACTGGACTATAAGAACACACACATGTATATATATATATATATATATATATATATATATATATATATATATATATATATATATATATATATATTTACATATACATATGTATGTATATATGTGCGTGTGTATGTATACTTGGCTCGAAAGTCTCAAAAACTCAAGTATTCAATCCTGTTTCCTTAAGCAAAAAATAAAAAATAAAAAAAGTAAAGGTCTGTTAATTTAAGAGAAGCCGTTTTCTTTCAGTATCATATGGTTTAAAATTGTGTGTGTGTGTGTGTGTGTGTGTGTGTGTGTGTGTGTGTGTGTGTGTGTACTGTAAAGTACTGTATTCCATGAAAGCAATAGTTTTGTCTGTTGATTATTTTCAACCAGGATATCTTTATTTTTCATTTTTTTTTGCTGAGTATATATCATTTGTGAGATAATCCTTTATATGATGACAAAAAAAAAATTACGTTACTTCGTGTGTTATCTATCCATCATGGTTTTTTTTTCTTTTCGATATTAAATGTAAGAGTTATTGAACCTGCCTTTGGATCTACTGCCTAACCTTGTTTCTAAAACTAACTTTTAAAAAGGGGGCCCTGTCCCGGATATTGTCTGTTAGTATGGGTTAAGGAACAAATGTTTTGTTTTGCACGGAATTTTCTATATAACATATTTACTTGTTTTAAATTACTTGTCAGTAGGGTGTGCCTAATATTATGATATTATGCTTTTATTGTGTACCGATGAATATTCTGGATTTACTTATACAATCGTAGGCCGAGACTGATCACGATTTATACGTGGTTTTACTTCTTGCCTTCAAGTGGCAGTATGTTAATTCCCTTGTTCCTCCCCACCGAGACTCAATGAACTAAGTTTGCTGAACTTCCGTACCTTTGTGCTTTGAAATCATTTCGAGCGAGCGAAGTCTTACTGGAAACGGGGCTCATTTCTGGCGACCCGGCCCAGCCCGGCTCCTAACGCTATTCAAATATTATTATCTCCAAAAGTATTGATGATAACAGAAAAATTCTTTCGGCAGATAAAAACCTCATATTTTTTAATTTTATACCATATAAATTCACATTTAAATGATGTTTTAATTATTGCATTACAAATTTCCAAAAAATTTTTATTTCAGCTCAAAATTCGATATTTTTCTCGAAAACTACTAGGCTTTGTTAAAGTATATCTTCTCACCACAGCTATAACGAATCCTTTCACATTGTCTCGTTTGTCATATTATTAGCATTTTGCTGTTGGAAGACTATTTAAATGCAATTAACAATAACGTTTATGTAGCAGAAAGTTCCGAGAGACCTACTGTGCATTTCAGGGCCGTGTGTAATTGGTTTTCGTCGATCAAACCCTTCCAAAGCATCGGATGTGAATCGTATTTTGGATATAACTATTTGAAGCCACGGCTTAATTGGCAATAATGTGCATTGATTTCTAATGTTGATAAATATGGCACTTATCGTAGTAATTCACAGAAATTTCAAGGGAAACTTACCTAAATTTAGTAAGCACCTAGAGGGAGGTTACTTGTGACGTAAGTATGACATCAGGCTTAATAGCAGTGTTCCCAACTTCCCAGTAGTGTGATAATGATCGTTGAGAATTGTTGAGAATTATGATAATATTACGATTTACATTGGTGATACCACGGGTAATGAATAAGAATTTGGTATACTGTATAAATATGACAACATTATAGCAAAGGAATTTGGTAAATATACATATTGAAAAATTATAATTTTCATTGTACAATTTTACGTTGACTATAGGAATACATAGCAATTATAACCCTATTTCTATTTACATTTTCTTGATCAATTATGCAAAACTTTTGGAACTGGTGAAACACAATCATATTGAAATGAAAATACGATAGTTTAGAGGTGTTAGGTAAGATATCTTGGCCCGATACACATGGTAACCTTGCATAATAGTAAACATCGCTTAGTCGCCGACGACAGAACAAAGCCAGATTATGGCAAACCTAGCAAATTGTCTTCGTGCCTGCAAGACTGCTTTCGTTTTGCGTGTTTTTGCAACACGCAACAAAGAAAAAATCGTATGCGTCATATGCTAAATATTAAGAGGTAAGTGCTTAACAAGGTGATACACAAGCAGCAAACGATTTAGACAAGAGAACAAAGCTGACCTTTATAGGGGTAATACTCGAATGACGAGTATGAAAATATTTTGTTTATATCAAAGCATCTCTAACTTTTCAGACCAAGATTAACTGGGGAAATTTCTTGCTTTTCTCACTGAATAGCTGCAACGACCATTTTTAAAAACTTACCTATTCTACTGACTTTACACACACACACACACACACATAAATATATATATATATATATATATATATATATATATATATATATATATATATATATATATATATATATATATTATATGTCTGTGCATTTATGTACGTACCATATATGTCTATATATATGTATGTATACGGCATATGTATTTGCATACTCTATTATCCTCGTCCCTGTTTTCGAAGTATGAATAATAACAATAATGATGATTATGATATTAATAACAAGAATAATGATAACTATGATGAAAATTGTGATTATTATCATTATGATTAATAATATCGTTATCAATACTTTACATGGCCGTGTGCGTAGGAAAAACAAAGTTTGTTATATAAAGCATTTTTATTCATTGGCTAAATACTGGTCTTTACCAACACAGCCCCTACGGCCGTGTGGCAAATTTCATGGGTATGACGTCGCATGCTGTGAGGAAGATCGTCCAGGGCAACAGATCAGTGAGCTCGCCTCAGTCTGCTGGGGTAGTAATGCCTACACCACAAGCCTTCGATAATTTTACAGTAGGTGTCATTCGCCGCTTTGTTCACAACAAGTTTGCAGCAAAGCAAGCTTTTACTGTCAGAACCCTAACGGAAGATTTCAAGAAAGCCACCCTTATCCCCGAAACAACCTCTGAGATATCGGTGTGGCGGCTCAAATACAAAACTTCTCAGCGAAAGATATATCTTGCAAAAGAATCCCTTGACAACTGTTTGCCGTCAGACTGGCACTCTCCGGGCTCTGAGGCGTCACGGAGAAGGGTGGCAGATAGTATATGTTGATGAGACGTGATTCACCACAAGAATGAGCCACAGCAGGGAGTGGGTGGACAAGACACGACACAGCCTGCTACCAGTGCCACGCATAGCCGACAGGTACCACCTGGCAAAGGAGAGCGCTTCGTGGTGGTTGCAGCTGGCACAGCAAATGGATTTATTGAAGGTTGTTTCCTTTCTTACCCTGCAGAGTACCAGTGGCGATTACCACAGGGAAATGACATGCGAGCTGTTCATACACTTGCTGATAACTCAGCTTCTACCATTGCTGCTCGAACCATCGGTGCTGGTACTTGACAATTCACCTTATCGCAGCCAGCTGATAGAAGCTTGTTGGTGTCCTACTACGGCAACCAAGAAAGTAGACCTTATTACTTGGCTGGAGAGGGGCAGAATCCCTGTCCCAGACGGTGCCACACGACCAGAGCTGCTGCTCAGATCCCAACAGTACCGGCCAAAACCACAGTACACCGTGGACATCATCCGAGAGTGGGGCCATGAGGTGGTCCGCCTGCCACCTGCCCACCCAGAGTTCAATGCCATTGAACAGGTATGGGCGTGCATGAGACGTCATGTCTGTTCATCCTTATGTCGATTCACCCGAGCAGACCTGCAGGCAAGACTGGAAGAAGCCAAGTTTTTGGTCACTCATAGGGTTTGGGCGTCTTCAGTGAAATGATCACAAAATTTTGAGGATGGATACTGGTCATCAGACAACATTCAGGTGCCTGTGGGACTTATCATTTTCAATTTAAACAGCGATGACGAGGATACAGAAGACTTATACCTGGATGGTGATGACGATGAAAATGAATAAAAGTTACTTTGGGAGTGTGCTCTTTTGTTTCCACTTTGACCTTTGCTCATGTAGAAATTTTACTTGCTCTATGTCCATCAAAAATTCTTCACTTCTGGTCTGCTCAAAGCATAAGACCCTGATTCACACAAAGCTGTCTTAATCTTAACTTAAACAAACAACAGCATATACTTTTACATAATTTTATATTACAAGATTTTTTAAATTTCATATTACCTTCAATTTCAATAAAGTTCAGTACAATCAATTGATTAGTGGATTAAAAAAATTAGAGCATAGCCCAAGCGCTTGGACTATGAGTTACAAGTATCATTCAGCACTACAATGTAGTTATGATTGAATGAAATATCTATATAATGAATGATGTAATTGAAATATTCCAAATGATTGAAAATTGAAAGAATGAGTAACTTCAAATTCATAACAAAAATAAACATAGATAAAACCGGGAATACATAGGCTCATGATAACCACTCAGCAACCCTACAACAACATTAGTGTCAGTTTGAAGTAAATGAATCAAGTGTATAGGAACAACAAAACTGACAGAGACACACACACAATAATATATGTGGAGTTTTGTGATTTACTAAATACTATGGATTTATTATGGGACTGATAATTCATTAATGAAGTTAAGGTTAGAACATTTGCGCTATGTTACATTCATTTAGCAGGACTAAGCAGGTACATGTGTAAGTTTGTTTATATAAAAATATGGAATGTTAGTCCCATATATATAAAAGATTGCTTGCAGGAATGTGATCAGACTAGAGACGCTAAAGATGACGTTTATACAATAAGTATGTAGGCTAAGTTGACATGCCGTCATCTGTGGTCATTCATTTGTTTTGAAACAGTCCAAGCTCCCTGCTTGAGACAACTACCGTCTACGTGATCTGTAGCGTGTCTCATTTTGATTGTGTGTTCGTATGAAACTATGTCATTTGTATGTATGTTCATATGTTCGAACTACTGTCTGTTCCTTCATAACTTGTAACAGAGATGGTAGACAAGCAGAACAGAGTTAGCTATCGTCATTAGAAGACCTGTACCTCTTTACCTAAGCTTTATCATGTAGAGGAATAGGATTAGCCATCATCATTGGCAGAAGCGATCAAGCTATCGTTATTAGAAGACTTGTACAATCATATCTGATCTTCAGCATGTAAAACTTCCGAAGAATATATAATTTTTTATACTTCGTGTTTTCTACAAGAACCTCCTCACCGAATCATCATCATGAGTTAACACATCGTCGTAATAACCAAGAACATAATTCCGACTTCGTAAGTGATCTACAAACCCCAAGACACTCCCACGAATATGGAAGTGCAATACCAACCGACTTAGCGTATGATTATCGCACGTCTAACATTACCTCATAGGGCGCCTTATCATACAAGGCACAAGCCCTAATATTGGTGGCAGTGGACCAGAAGAACTCTACAACTTCTCCGAAGAAACATCAGAATAATGAAGTATCATATAAGAACTCTTCTCCGACGACGAAAAGCAAGAGATTCTTCTAGCAACTTAGTATCATCGTTTAGTGAATAACTTCAAGAAACAAAACCGACGTGTCTTTCTCCTACGGCAACGCAAGCTTCGTCTATCATTAGAATCATTCAAGAAAACATCGTTAGTGAGCGTTTCCGGCACTTCAAGAAACAAACCGAACGCGTCTGCAGCATCGGATCTTTCAAGGGCTCGAATCATCGAAACAACGCGCACGGGGAAACTGAAGCCAAACCAGGTCATCCGCTAAATAGAGAAGGAGGACCAAGGCCGTGTGTCGTTTATCGGAACACCGTGACTTCCCACAAAAGCAAGCTAAGTACAATTTTTTTATTCATTTGGAGTAACTTTTGAGTGTTTCCTTTGCAGGTCGAATTTCGTTATTCCTGTGGCTGAAGTTACGAGACATTCTTAATCTTACTTTTTTACAGAAATTATCTACATCATTGAGATTTCGCTACTGCGAGTTTTTTATCTTTGAGTGTCTGTTTCCAGAAGTTCTACTGAAATATCATAATCATATACTATGTTAATTTTATCATTTTGGGTGATTATTAATCCCTTACGTAACAAATCATATTAAACAGTGAATATGCGTTTACGCAGTGGACGTCTGTATTTATACAGATGCATGGATAGGGTCGTTAAGCACCGTAGTGATTAGAAAACACACAAAAAACAAGTGGAACGCCCGTACAAATCTAGATAAATTAGAGGCAACAGCCCTAAAAGTGGGAACACTATTTCGGGTCATGACAATAAATGCTCCTTTGCAAGTTCCGATCGCAGTTTTAGCCTTGAGTTTTTTGAGTTATATAAAATATCGAACCTCAATGACTCAACTTAACTTTAAAAATATGGCTGGATTGCAAGGAATAACATGTCTGTAAAAAACTTTCATCAGGCTAAATGCGCTGACCAGGATCCCTCACTATTTCAAATTTTAGCAAAGAATGAAGTACAAACAGTTAATATGGAATGCAGTAGTGATAACTTGTCTTATTGTAATCGCTCAGTTCCTAATATTCGTCATTCATTGCTTTATACGTAACCAGCAAACATAATGCTAAAAACACACAATACGTTGCCGATGGTAATAAAGAGAAGGATCCTAATTATTACAAAAAGAAATAGAAACAGTAGCCCGTTCAGAATCAAACAAGCAAACTCGGTGACTGTGTCACCTAGTCAAGCGGTCAAGGTTAGTTAAATCTGCCGAGTGTTCAAAGCATAGCAAATTCCACACAATAAGCGACTCTAGCAGAGTGGGGAAAAGCGATGTTGGTTCATACATGCCATATCTTTTTGAATTAAAAAGGATTTTTCCTATGAAACACACAACTGTATAAAGTAATCAAGAGCAGGTTTTCGTTTAATTTTAATAACATTAAGTTATAATAGAAATAACTAGTGGATTAAGCCCAACTGTAACAAGCGCCGTAAAAATTAGAATATCTTGTTTTATTTCTTTAGTAAACGTAATATCCTGTATTTACGGACCTCACTGTCTGTTGTTCGAACTTCCCTAATGAGAAGTCCGGATAAACGAGCGCTTACAGATACCTCTATAGTTATAAAAAAACATTTTGATCTGTATCTAGCGTAATTGTAAGATTCATCTAGGGGTATACAAAATATTATCTTACATCCTGCAAAATAAGGCGTGTTTCTTCTTCTTCCCAGCTTGTTCCCATTTTTATATTGGGTCGCCGTTTCGGATGAGCCATTTCCATCTATTTCTATCTTGTGCTTCTGCCATATCAATTCCCTTCTCATTTAAGTCTCCTCTCACACAGTCCTTCCATCTCTTTCTTGGTCTCCCTCTTTTTCTTCTTCCTTGCACCTCCACCCCCATAGTATGTCTCCCAGCGTGTCATCTCATCTCTCCTAAACAGGTGTCCATACCATCTCAGCCTCCCCTCCTGCACTTTCTTTGATACTTCCACCACCTTAGTTGACCCCCTTATGTAGTCATTTCTGATCCTATCCACTCTTGTTACCCCAGACATCCACCTAAGCATTCTCATTTCTGCCACATCCATCTTCTTCTGCTCTGCTTTTCTCATGCTTGCTGTTTCCGTACCATACAGCATTGCTGTTCTTACCACCATCTTGTGAAATTTTCCTTTTAACCTAAGCGGCACTCTTTTGTCACAAAGAAGAACTCCCGAGGCCGCTCTCCAGTTGTTCCAGCCTGCCTGTACCCGATGTTTTACTTCTTCTTCCATACTTCCTCCAGCGTTAACAAAAGATCCAAATACTTAAACTTATCAACTCTCCTTATTTGCTCTCCACCAAGCTGAATACTTTCTCTATCATCCCCCTCAGTGGTGGTACACATATATTTTGTCTTGGATCTACTTATTCTCATTCCTCTGTCCTCCAGTACTTGTCTCCATCTTTCCAATTTCACTTCCAGATCTTCCCTGCTCTCTGCACACAGAACAATATCATCCGCATACAATATGTTCCATGGTACTGTCTCCCTTACTTCCTCTATTATAACATCCATCACTATGTTAAAGATAAATGGGCTCAGAGCCGACCCCTGGTGTAATCCTACTCTCACCTCAAAACCTTCTGTCTCCCCAACACTGCTCCTCACTCTGGTAAATACATTCCGGTACATCTCTTGTATCAATCGCACATACTTCTCTGGCACCGCATCTTCTCCCTCAGGCTCCTCCATACCTCTTGTCTCGGGACTCGGTCATAAGCCTTTTCAAGGTCAATGAATACCATATGTACGGTCCCCTTTGTCTTTATTCCCCGAATTTCTCCATTATTTTGCCTCAGACAAAATATACCATCTGTTGTTCCCCTTCCCTTCATAAATCCCATCTGCTCTTTACCTATTTGTACTTCTTCTCTCAGTCTAGCATCTATCATCCTTTCCAGTATCTTCAAAGTGTGGGACATCAATTTAATGCCCCTATAATTACCACACTCTTGGACATCGCCTTTCCCTTTAAAAATTGGGATCAATATACTCCCACGCCACTCATTTGGTATCTTTTCCTGTTCAAGGATCTTTATCATAAGATCGTACAGTATATCCACTCCTTCATCTCTAATGCTTTCCATGCCTCCACCAGGATCATGTCTGGTCCGGTTGCCTTCCCATTCTTCATCTTCTTCAGTGCATTTAGTACCTCTTGCCTAGAAAACCTCATTACCATGCCAATGTTCACTTGCCCATCCTCTCTTATTAGTTTATTTATTTTCTTCATTTAACAACTGTTCGAAATATTCTTTCCATCTCTTCACAATGTCTTCCTCCTTTCTAAGCACTACACCCTCTTGATCCTTTATTTGTTTGATATGTGTTATATCTTTGGTGCTCTTATTTCTAGCCTTTGATAGCTTGATCATCTTCTTTAATCCTTCCTTTGTCCCCAGCTCATTATACACATCATCATACGACTTTGCTTTAGCTTGGGCTACCACCTTTTTCACCACCTTGTTTTTCTCTCTGTACCTATTTTCTGTCTTCCACTGACTGTGACTCTTCCATCTTTTCTTGCCTCCTTCTTATCTTTTACTACTTTCTCAATGTCTTAATAATAAGGCGTGTTTATCAAATGAAAATCCTATAAACCTTCAAACATATTAAAATCCGTTTGAACAAAAATGAGACAGTTAATCAAATAATAACTTATATAAAGGAACTATACATTTGTCTCATAAATCGTAACATTGTTCAAATGACCCAACAGAATTCTCCCACAACCGCAGTCGCACTTTGCACGCAAAATCTCGAGAAGCATGCACCCTCGAATGTCTTAGTGCGTGTAAAAAAGACTTTGCTGGGAGGGAAATGAAATTTTAATCCTTCCCGACACTCTGAAATATAACGATTTCCACGTGAAACAAAGCCCACTAGCCACGGTTGACACAAAGCAACAAGTTAATCTAGGTGATCCACAAACGTATACATATCGTGGATACGGAAGTTATAAAATATCGCATTTTTTTTATTGTTGCTAACTTTTAATCCCGCCCAATCAGTCGTGGATGAATCTCTCTGTTAATCTATCTAAAGTAATATCCGTAAAGTCATTCAAGCAGAGGTGATTCAGCAGAAATTTTTTTTATCTTTTATCTGAATACCAGGAAGTTTCTCCACTAGCGAGTGATCTCTGGGAAAAAACGGATGTAATTTAACACAAAATACGGTCTAAGGACAAACATAAAGCTATATACGTACCTTCGTGTAGACTCTCAATGAAATTTCAAAATAGAGATAAATGACGAAGTTGACAAATGTTAGTAATAGGAGTCATTAGGAAATCACATAAGCCCATATAATTTTTCCCTCAAACGTCATGCCATAAAAGATCGGACTTGGCGTATCTGCGTAGATTCTGTCGCTTAAACAAGGAAACGACTCCCGATAGTTTCCAGTGCGATGTACCGACGACATCTTATCTCTGTTAGGTTAGAATAAATTTTTTTCACCAACTTGGACTTACTTAAATGCTTTTACCAGATACCATTACCTAAGTGATTGTACCTCATACACCGTTTTCAGCACACTCAGGGGACATTATCAATTTTTACGTATGCCTCCGGCTTACGTTGCGCCCCAAATTACAATATAGTGTTTGGAGACTTTTAGGGGATACCCTACATGCCTATTGGTTGGTCTTATAATCTTTTCTAATACCTTAGAAGTACATTCACATAAACTAGAGCTAGTGCTACAGAGACAAAGACAAATAATCTCAGAGTAAAATATCTAAATGTGAGTTTTAAAAAAACCGAACATGTTTATCTAGGTTTTATGTGTCTAGTCAAGGTCTTAAAGTAGTCCATGGTAAGGTGCCGGCTATTCATAACTTTCCGGTACTTATTAACGTAAAAGGGGGATACAGCACTTTTGCGCTGTAGTGGGTATTACAATCGTATGCAAATATGTAACTCTTCAATCATGACAGCTCCTTTAACAGATCTTACGAAGTAGATTGATTATGGTCTAAAAAGCATCAACAGGCGTTCGATATCTTAAAAGCGGAATAATGCAGCTTACCTAACTTAAAAATCCCTGATTTAAATAAGGAATTTTTTTTTATTGCAACAGACGCCTCAGACCAAGGGGTAAGAGGGATACTACTTCAGCAATATGATAAACAGTTCTTTCCTATAGCTTTTTATTCACGTAAACTAAAGCCCTCTGAAAGTAAATATGCAGTAATAAGCAAGGAAGGGCTAGGTATCTTTAACTCACTAGTACATTTTAAGTTCATAATCTATGGCTATCCTGATAAAGTCCTTACTGAACATGAGTCCTTTACCTGGAGTTTTCAAAGGCTTTAATCACAGTCCAAAAGGAACTCGGTGACAAATGATCATTCAGGTCTTTGGAGCCAAGATAAGATATCTACCTGGGAAAGCAATTATCATAGCTGACGCATTATCCCGCAATCCCGCACCATACTGCAAAGAACCATTAATTAGACTAAAAAATATAGAAACATCCGTGCCTATTGTTAAAACCGTATCTAAACAAGAAAATTCCTTAACCCAAGAGATCGCGACCATTGAATATCTGGGTTGGAGCGCAGAACTGTTACAAACTGAACAAAGCAAGAGTCAACAGACATAACCAAAACAATAAACACTTCGAACGGAAACAGAGTCAGCAGCAATAAACATCAAACAATAAACACTCGAACGGAAACAGGGTCAGCGGCTAAGCAAAAACAATAAACACTTTTGAGCAGAAACCCTAAAGCAAAAGTACATTTAAAGTATGTGTATCAGAATAATGTAATCAAATGTAATATTATATGTAGGTCTGTGACGAGGAAAACCCGAAGAACACAGCAGATGACTAACGACCAGGTAGTAGTAATAATCTTTTTCATACCAATCGTCATAAACTGGTTGCATTCCGTCATCCAGGGTTCCCTACTATGTCACAGGAAAGCCAAATCACTATTTTACTGGCCTACAATGCTTACAGATATAAAAAGCACATAACTAATTGTAACACGTGTCGTGAAAACAAGGGATACACTAAGACACCTGTCAGTTTAGGAGCCTATCCTGTGCCAAATCAATCCTTGAAAGAATATACGTAGAATTATTAACAGAATTACGAGTCTGACAGAGGGAATAAACACTTCTTAGTGTCAATAGTTCCTTGACACGTTATATAGAATTAATAGCAACTAAAAACAAACACCGCAATTGAGTGCGTTAGGAATATTTTTAGAGTGCTAAATCAGTAAACATGGAATTCAACACATGATAATCTGACTCGGGTGGTGTAAATCAATAATAATCTCCTTAACACGTTGTGTGAATTCCTTTCCATTAAGAAAACCAATAATATATTTTATCACCCAGAGTCAATCGGTTTGGTAGAATAACGGATAATTAAATAGGAAGTGTCAATGTCTTACGAGTTACAACTCGTGATATTGGATCCGAACTGGATTATAGCGGTTCTCGCGGTTTTAAATACCTTTATCATTTATATCTTGTATCTATAGAATTGATGCCGCAAGTAGCCTTATACGGTACGCCGCTAGAACACTTTTCCACATATTCAAGCAACCATTAATTTATCAAATATATATAAAAAAAATATAAATAAATAAATATAAAAAAATAAGATAAATATGGATACAAGTGGAGTCAATATAATACACTCCGTAAGAAGTCGGAAGGGTTACAAATTATAATAAAAAAGGAATCACGATAAAATCAATAAGCAAAACGTAACCAAATATATATGTGTAAAGATTTGAACTCTAACTTAACGCTTTAGTAATGACAAATAAGCTAAAAGTTCAAACACATATCCAAAACCTACTGACATATTGTCTGTCCCGGTGATTTATATTCGTAGTCAATGAAAAAAAAAATAATAATAATAATAAATAAATAAATAAATAAAATAAAATAAAATAAAAGAGATTTTAAAGTCAGGAAGTCTAGAAGTGAAAATGTTATCTATGGAATAATCCTAATATTGAATCTTATACAGGGCTAATAATATATATAGAATTTGTATGGAAACCTTTTTCATCCGTTTGAATAAGGAATATTTAATTTAACATAATTACAATAATGCAGATTTCCAACATGAAACTAATATATTGTTCAATTTTGGTACTGTTTTTTTTTTCTTTTTCTCAGACATTCTTCTCATGTGGGTCGAGTATTAAAAAACAAAAAATTTATCCTAAAGTCGTATTTATTACAGGAAGTAACGTAACTCTTAAGCTGGTGACGACGTCATCAGTTCTAGAAGGTCTGTCGCGTTTGCCGTATCAGCATTGATTCCTTTAACCTCAAATATCTGCTTGCACAGGCTTCATCTCGTGCTTGCAAAACAGATTGACTGGAGAAAGGAATGCTTAGCCCGAACTTCTCATGGGCAAGGCAGACATGTCTATCCGTATGCGCAATGCAACTTTAGCTAAGGAGTTGCAATCATTTTAAAATTAATAACAAAATAAGCAAATAGAATTTCTATAACAACAAAATGAATTAATTTTTCTGAACCTCATAGACATTTAGAAGTATCAAGATATATATATGAAATATTTACTTGCAACATTAGCCTATTACAATTCAAGTAAAACATTCATGGGAAAATGTCACATTTTCTTGAAAAACCCAAAGTTTATTTAGAAATTAGTTACATGGTGGGTTTTTTTTCGTTGCACCTCCTACCTATTAATAAAGTTTTTAAAATTAACCTCAGAGGATGCGCGCGAGAAAATTGAATATGAAACTTTTGTTAGGGCACATAGGATCAGATTTTATCACAACTTAATTTCAGTTAGCATAGAGAAATACAGAATCATGATTAATCTTCTCTTTGACTCTTATGTTGCCTGGCAATCTTACAAATAGCTCCGTTTTCCACTTCTTTGTCTAGTAATTTACTACCAGTAATATCGAATTTTCTTTGGGATTCGTATTGAATATCTATTTATTTTTTATAATTATGGATATTTTTACAAGTCATCATAGACCTGGATAGGTTCACTCATTGTTAATGCCATGGATAAAAAAGTTTGTACAGCGGACTCTTTTGAATTCCAAAATATCAGCGAATTCATGTGGGTTAAGTCTGGTCTAAATGGCTCTCTCCCCTCCCCTGTATTTGGATGTCGTCTGAATTTACTTTGCCCTTGTGACAAGTATAATTTCACTTGCAGGCTGATTAATGGAACCTGTTACAGTATCCTGCAGTACGAGAGTTTCACATCGCAACTTCAAAAAATCGTTCGTCGCTGCGGACGACGGCAGTCGAGTAACAACCGCCTACAATGTGAAAGGAATAAGCACCATCATGGACTTCTTCGACCGACACCGTATCTCGTCGTTAATCTCGTTTTAATGCGGAATGCTCCGGCGGCTGTCGGAATCGACTACGAAAGGGACATACTTCCGACAATTACGACCCGAAGGATATTCAACTCTACTTTGCTGGCGAAGGACTCATGCTGGGATGATCTATTCATCGCGAACGTAATCATGTAGCTTAGGATGCAGAGAATAAGTATGAGCGCAAAATAGAACGTTGGACCCGCCCAGGCAAATTTTCCCCTTGTTTTAACCCTGTGAAATAGGCCGTTTCATTGGGCTATAGGTGGTTGTCTGGAACTGTGTAATGGACGAAAAGTTGTTCGAACGCTAGTTAAAAGTGAAGTAGTATAACCTCGGTCATGTAATCTATATATATAGTACATATCCTATATATGATCATAAATAACAGAATCGAAATATATTTTTTGCGTGTACGCACTAGGAATCTATATGTAAATGATCATAAATAACGGAATCGAAATATATCTTTGCGTGTACGCAATAGGAATCTATTTAAAGTGCACATATATTAATCATAATTATATGAATCCATATACATATGTATAAACAAATCAGGTAGCCTATAATCAATCTGTTACCTTTTATCTTACCAATATCTGCAGTTATTTATGAGTTAGTATATGAATTAATGAATCAGATATATAACATTTAGCATAAAAATCAACGAATCAATCAGCATAAACATTAATAATTTTATCAATTCCTATATGAAATTTTTTATCAGTTAAAATATGATTTTTATCATGTTAATCTTCATTCTATGCAATTATCAGAGTACATTAGTATTTTCTGTAGCATATGTATCTTAATGAGATGAAGTGAAAAAACTGTATCATTATATATCACGTGATCACTATTATTTACCAATATCATTGTTTTATATTTTATTACTTGACTCAATTCATGTACACCGTGAATTTTTATTTACTAATATATATATATATATTCACATAGTGTCTGTATCTGATCTTCAGCATGTAAAACTTCCGAAGAATATATAATTTTTTATGCTTCGTGTTTTCTACAAGAACCTCCTCACCGAATCATCATCATGAGTTAACACATCGTCGTAATAACCAAGAAAATAATACCGACTTCGTAAGTGATCTACAAACCCCAAGACACTCCCACGAATATGGAAGTGCAATACCAACCGACTTAGCGTATGATTATCGCAAGTCTAACATTACCTCATAGGGCGCCTTATCATACAAGGCACAAGCCCTAATACATGTGAACCGGAACTTTTGAGACAATATGAAGCAACAAAAACTCCATGGTAAAAATGGTTTTCACAGAGAGTGTAAGACTTGGTACATATTTCAAGTTAAAGGAAACGTGAATTGCGCCAAGGAACTGTATTACAGAATTAATATTCTCATTTTATGCCCATTCCTTTCATTGTACACTACTTAAAAGACACGATTCATCGGAAAGATGAGAGAGTAGGGTTGGTGTTTGTGTGTGTGAAACAAAACAAGAATCCCATATACTACTACTATTACTACTACTACCAGCATCTGAGTCTTCATTCCTAAGGTATATGGGCAGGGCTTCTAGCCCTCTTACGCCGAATTGACGTATTAAGCGTCGAGTCAAAATGTCTCCCGTATGCCGAATGGACGTTTCATACGTCGACTTAAAAAGTTTTTTTAAAAATTCGCGGAAAAATACTTATAGGCCTACCAGCCAAAAACTTTTGAATTACGCGCCTTTGTGGATGCTGGGAGTTCACGGATCAAGGCGTTGTTTTGTTTACAATCGATACGCAGGTGCGCAAGCGCGAATTTCTATCTTATCGCACTAAAAAGTATCAGTGACACATCTCAAAAATTATTTCGTCACTTTGACATAATTTTTGCACCATTTCAAATTATCCTTTACATGAAGTATTATATATTAAAATGTGCGCAATTTTATTTAAAATACAACCAAAAAAATACTCATGATTGTAGCTTTTATCAGTTTTGAAATATTTTCATATAAATAACGATAAGTGCCAAAATTTCAACCTTCGGTCAACTTTGACTCTACCGAAATGGTCGAGAAACGCAATTGTAAGCTAAAACTCTAATATTCAATCATTTGCCTTTATTTTGCAACAAATCTGACGTCTCTAGCACAATATTTCGATTTATGGTGAATTTATGAAAAAACGTTTTCCTTACGTTCACGCGGTAACTCTTCCGATAAATTTTTTCATGCGATTGTCCTAATGTTTGCACCATTCTAAACTTGCCGTTACATAAAGTTTTATATATTGAAATGTGCGCAATTTCATGCACAATACAACTAAAAACAACCCATGGTTGTAGCTTTTATAAGTTTTGAAATATTTTCATATAAATAACGTTAAGTGCAAAAATTTCAACTTTTGGTCAACTTTGACTCTACCCAAATGGTCGAAAACCGCAATTGTAAGCTAAAACTCTTATATTTTAGTAATATTCAATCATTTAACTTCATTTTGCAACGACTTGGAAGTCTCTAGCACAGTATTTCGATTTATGGTGAATTTATGAAAAAAAAAAAAAAATTTTCCTTACGTCCGCGCGGTAACTCTTTCGAAAAAATCAGAATTTTTTTTATGCGATTGTCGAAATGTTTGCACCATTTAAAATTAGCTGTTACATAAATTTTTATATATGAAAATGTGCGCAATTTCTTGTAGAATACATCTAAAAAGGATTGAAGGTTGTAGCTTTTCTATTTCTTCGAAATATTTGCATATAAATCACGATAAATAGAAAAAAAACCACGTTCGGTCAAATTTGACTCTACCGAAATAGTTGAAAAACGCAATTGTAAGCTAAAAAACTTACGGCCTAGTAATATTCAGTCATTTATCTTCATTTTGAAAAAAATTTGAAGTCTCTAGAACAATATTATGATTTATGGTGAATTTTTGAAAAATATATTTGACTTCCCTCTGTGCGCCGATTCGCGGCCGCAAGTCTCCGAAATGCGTACATCGCATTATCCTAATATTTGCTCCTTTTCATATTAGCCGTTTTATAGAGTTTCATATATCACAATGTGCGCAAATTCATAAAAATACAATACAAAATAATTGAAGGTTGTAGCTTTCCCCATCTCCGAAATATGTGCATATAAAAAAATATGTATATAAAAATTTCGACATTCGGTCAACTCTAACTCGTCCGAAATGGTTCAAAATCTGCAATTCTACCCTAAAACTCTTACAGTAATGTAATATTCAATCATTTTTCTTCATTTTGAAACACATTGGAAGTCTCTAGAACAATATTTAGATTTACGGTGATCTTTTGAAAATAACATTTTTTTACGTCCGCGCATTACGAATTCGTACATCATTTTGTGATAATATTTTTCTGGTGTTGCTTTTATTGTTTTGCAATGTATTATATATCAAAATGATTTCAATGTAGTGTACAATACAACGAAAAAAAAGTAACTCGTTAGCTTTGACCGTTTTTTGCACAGCATGATTTGAATACAATTATGTATGATTTTTTTTTTGCTACCATATATCGCATTATTTACATATGATAATGATATTATTTTTCATTTCTGATGGTTGCATACTAAACTTCAGGCAATGACAAAAAAATGAGGCAAAAATGAACTCTTAATCTTCAAAACTAAGCACGCTGTGATTTTTTGAAATAATTACTTTTTCCGCTTCTGAGCTCACTCCAAACCGGCCCCGGCATACGGGACAGGTTTTGATTTTTAGGGCTTCGGCGTAAGAGGGCTAGTAAAGTATGTCATACTACAGTATGAGTGGGAGGGCCTTCAGTAATGACATTTCACTAGCCTCCCTCTGGGTGCTTACTAAATTTAGCTAAGTTTCCCTTGATATTTATGTGATTTACTGCGATAAGTGCCTTAATTATCAACATTAGACATCAGTGCATATTTTTGCCAATTAGGCCGTGGCTTCAAATAGTTATTTCCAAAATACGATTCATATCCGATGCTTTGGAAGGATTTTATCGACGAAAACCCATTAGACACGGCCCTGAAATGCACAGTAGGTAACCCTTTGATGGTTTAACTTGAAGTTTCGTGAGTTATCGCCATTAGGGTGCCCATTTTCATTCACAGTCTTGATACCACAGTATTCAATTCTGCAGTTTACATTTTTTCTTTTCATCTTTTATTTGAAAAATACCTGGCCACCCGTGGGTGAGCCAGCCCTTATGGGTGTCTGTCCTAAGCCCTGATAAATAGGGAGGGTCGGTGTCAGGAAGGAGATCCAGCCATAAAAATCTGTGCCAAATCTTAAAAATGGAATGGGCCAAAATATGGAAAGAGGTAATACTAGGGTGTGCTACATAAACGACGCTCAGAGACATTGCCCTAGCTCTGTGATAAGGCGAGGGCTACTGCATCAGGAGCGGGTACAGCTAAAGAAGTGAGCTCACATTGGATTTAGAGTATGTCAGCTTAATATTGGGTCCATGACTGGGAGTGGAAGAGAATTGGCTGGCTTGATGAGAGAAAAGAAAGTACATGATATGTGTGTGCAAGAAATATGGTGGAAAGGAAATAAAGCTAAAGAGTTGGGTGATGGATATAAGCTATGTCATAGTGGAGCAAGTAAACAAGGTAGAAATGGAGTTGGCATAGTACAGTCTGATGAACTGAAGAATACAGTGATAGAAGTGCATAGAAAGAATGACTGTTTCATCAGATTGAAGATATGATATGGAGGATTATTGTGAATATTATAAACTCATATGCACCACAATTTGGTTGCACAGAAGAAGAGAAGGGAAATTTCTGTTAAGACATGGGTGGAGTAATGCAAGAACTGGATGAACATGAGAGGGTAATGGTAGGGGCAGATTTGAATGGCCATGTTGGAAGTAAAAATGAGGCGATTGGTCAGGTGCATGGAGGCCATGGAATTGGGGAGAGAAACCCAGAAGGAGAAAGTGTAGTGGACCTTGCTGTGTCATACACCATGGTAATAGTAAACATATTCTTTAAGAAGAAAAGGGAACACCTATTAACATATAGGAGTTGGGAAGATGCTCCCAAATAGACTACTTCCTGAATAAAAGGATAAAGCTGGTGGAGGCCAAAAACTGCAAAGTTATCCCAGGCGACCATGTAGCCCCCCAACACAGACTGCTATGCATGGATGTGAAGCTCAACAGGGAAAGAAAAACCAGCTAAGGGGATTAGGAAAATTAAATGGTGCAAATAAGTGAGGGAAGGGGATAAGAAGGGAGAATTTAAGAGGAGTGTTTTGGAGGATATTGATATAGGAATTGAGGATGTTCAAGAATGGTGGGCATAAAATGCAGCAGTAATGAGAAGGCATGGAAAGGAGCTGCTAGGAGAGACATCTAGTATCATATGGGAAGAAAGGGAGAGTTGGTGGTGAGATGAAGACCTTGAGAAAGTAGCAAAAGATAAGAAGGAGGCAAATAAAAGATGGGAAGAGTCATAGTCAATGGAAGACAGAGATAGGTTCAGAGAGGAAAAAAAATGTGTTGGAAAAGGTGGTAACCCAAGCTAAGGAAGGATTAAACAAGATGGTCAAGCTATCAAAGGCTAGGAATAAGAACATCAAAGATATTACACATATCAAAAAAAAAAAGATCAAGATGGTGTAGTACTTAGAAAGGATGAAGACATTGTGAAGAGATGGAAAGAATATTTCGAACAGTAGTTAAATGAAGAAAATAATAGACTAGTAAGAGAGGATGGGCAAGTGAACATTGGCATGATAATGAGGTTTTCTAGGCAAGATGTATTAAATGCACTGAAGAAGATGGAGAATGGGAAGGCAACCAGACCAGACATGATTCCTGTGGAGGCATGGAAAGCATTAGGAGATGAAGGGGTGGATATACTGTACGGTCCTATGATAAAGATCCGTGAGCAGGAAAAGATACCAAATCAGTGGCGTGGGAGTACACTGATCCTAATTTTTAAAGAGAAAGGTGATGTCCAAGAATGTGGTAATTATAGGGATATTAAACTGATATCCCACACTTTGAAGATACTGGAAAGGATGATAGATGCCAGACTAAGAGAAGTAGAAATAGGTAAAGAGCAGATGGGATTTATTAAGGGAAGGGGAACAACAGATGGTATATTTTGTCAGAGGCTGCTAATGGAGATATTCGGGGAAAAGCAAAGGGACCTACATATAGTATTCATTGACCTTGAAAAGGCTTATGACCGAGACCCAAGACAAGAGGTATGGAGGAGTCTGAGGGAAAAGATAGTGCCAGAGAAGTACATGTGATTGATGCGAAAGATGTACCGGTATTTATTTACCAGACTGAGGAAGCAGTGTTGGAGAGACAGAGGGTTTTCAGGTGAGAGTAGGATTAAACTACGGGTCGGCTCTGAGCCCATTTATCTTTAACATAGTGATGGACGTTATAATAGAGGAAGTAAGGGAGTCAGTACCCTGGAACATATTGTATGCGGATGATGTTGTTTTGTGTGCAGAGAGCAGGGAAGATCTGGAAATGAAATTGGAAAATGGAGACAAGTACTGGAGGACAGTGGAACGAGAATAAGTAGCTCTAAGACAAAATATATGTGTACCACCAATGAGGGGGGATGATAGAGAAAGTATTCAGCTTGATGGCGAACAAATAAAGAGAGTTGATAAGTGTTTTAGTATTTGGGATCCTTTGTTAACACTGAAGGAAGTATGGAAGAAGTAGGAAATTGGGTACAGGCAGGCTGGAACAACTGGAGAGGGGCCTCTGGAGTTCTTTGTGACAAAAGAGTACCGCTTAAGTTAAAAGGAAAATTTCATTTGACAAGACGTTGGTAAGAACAGCCATGCTGTGGGGTACGGAAACAGCAAGCATGAGAAAGCAGAGAAGGAGAGGGATATGGCAGAAATGACAAGAGAGGATAGGATCAGAAATGACTACATAAGTGGGTCGAATAAGATGGTGGGAATATCAAAGAAAGAGCAGGAGAGGAGGCTGAGATGGTATGGACTCCTGTTGAGGAGAGATGAGGTCCACGCTAGGTTCAAGGAAGAAGAGGGAGACCAAGAAAGAGATGGAAGGGCTGTGGGAGAAGAGACTTCCATGAGAAGGGAATTGATGAGGCAGAGGTGTAGGTTAGAAATAGATGGAAACAGCTCATCCGAAATGGCGACCCCATATAAAAATGGGAACTATCAATGCAGATTTACAGTTATTTCATAGTATTTATATGATTTTACAATGATAACAATGGCCTGCGCTGTTTTCAAGCTCTAACATATAATACCTGTTTCTAGGCCATGTTTTTGCACTGAATCCAAAAATCATGCTCATTTTACTCAATCAGATCAAGTTAATGAAATATTAGCACATTAGAAATATCCTAAATTTCGATCTATTTGTAGGTGAATGATACACAATATTGAAAATATTAGACTGATTTATTCACAGAATGCTTACAAAATATTTGAATAGACAGCAAGAAGAGTATAATGAACTAAGGAAGCTACTCATGGATGAATGGTCTCTTCAGGGACTTCTGTTTGTGCTAAGCAGACTCCACATTCCTCTTCAGGCACCAGCAGTAGTCAGTCAGAAAGTTGACATTCCACTGGCCTTGATAGCGTTCATACATAACACTGATATCTTGGTGAAAGCGCTCACCCTGTTCTTTACTGAAGTCTCCACAATTCTCTAGAAAATAGTCCAGATGAGACCGGAGGAAGCACTGATATGTGCACACCAAGTTGGTGGAAAATCTCCATTAACTCATCAACCCCATGATACTGGCAACTTCTGCAGTTGCCGAGGAAGTTTGCAATGACTGTCTTAAGGGACAACCAGGCAAAGAGTTCAGCAGGATTCAGTGCATCATCAAAACTAGCGTCGTTGATCAGTTCCCTTATTTGAGGACCATCAACTATACCTGCCTTAATTTCCCCATGCTTTTTTTGTTGAAACTTCTGATGGAGGAAACTAAATCCTCTACCTTCCCTGTACAAATGCCTTTACAAAGTTCTTCATGAGACCGAGTTTGATGTGGAGTTGGGAAGCAATATCTTGCTCGGTTCAACCAGAGTATGGAACAGAACGTTGTGTGACCCAGGTTTTGATCTTTGTCTTGATGGCCACTCTTGTCTGACATAATGCTTGTCATCAGCACGGCTATCCCATAAGCACAGAAAGCATGGATACTTTGTGTAACCACCTTGAAGTCCTAGGATGAGTCCAACAACTTTAAGATCTCCACAGATCAACCATTTATGTTCTTGGTAGTTCAGAGCAGACAACAGACGTTCCATGCTTTTGTGGGATTCTTTCATTTTAACTGAGTCTCCAAACAGGGATCGATGAAAACTTATTTCCGTTATTCAGAGGAACTGCCTTGAGACTTCTGTTTGATGAGTCAATGAAAAGTCTCCATTCCATTGCATCATACTTCAGACCAAGTAATTCAATCAGTTGTATCAGTCAGGTCACTAGATTCGGAATCAGAACTAGATTCCATGGTGACATTTGGCTCAGGAACAGGAAGATCAGGGCCATGGGGGACTGGCTTTATGGCAGATGGATCAGGGTATTGAACATGGTGCTTGCTCTTGCGATTGATGCCTTTTAGATTTGTCATGCAAAAGTAGCAGTCGGTAACGTGATCTTTCCCTTCCCTTCACACCACTGGGACACCAAAATGGCATACTTTTCCTCTTCGTGTTCCTCCAGTCCCGTAAGTTCTCTACACAATCATTGCAGCACCTATGGGGAACGAATGGCTTATCCTGGTCCCCTAGTTTGACTCCAAAGTAAGCTTGATATGCCTTCTTCACAAAATCCGTGATTTTTGCTTGACAGTCTGGAAGAACCACATGTCCGCAGATGTAACAGAGCCTATTAGGATGTTTTTACGCTTCCAATCCATCTTTACACATATCTAGACCTTAAAAGAGAAATAAAAATAATTATTAAAGGTTACCCACGACCGCTTTTGCAAAAACAAAGCCCATAAATGCTTGGATAATAGAAATAGGCTATATCTTAGAAACTAGACCTGACCCATGAAAATAAACTGTATTTTTTAATTCAGCATGCAAAAAGGTTTCTAAATCAGTTGGAAAACCCTTGACCTTTGTATAAAAAGTTTTGAAATGCTGGCCAGTGCAATTTTTCTTCTTACCAGGTCCTCTTACTGTTATAAAATGGACACTATATATCTAAGTAGTTAGCAGAAAAGTAAGTATTACATCATCAATATATATATCTTACTGAACGCTAGTCTTTTAATAAATTAAAAAATTTTCTGACATACTTTTAAAATTTTATTTTACAAATGTTCATCATACATTTACCTTATATTTAATAATAACAAGTTTCTTTAACCTATAACCGAACACAAGACTGTCTTTAACAATCAAAATATTTGTTTAATATACACTGTAGAAAATAATCTCCTTGAAGTCATCCATTTCGAAAGGCATATTTCGCGCTTTAACGTATAAACTGTGGGTGGGCAAATCTTCAGCTCGGTTTTTTAAGTTGTCTTCTACACTTATTTCTGTAATGCCCTGAATTTTATTGCATTTCATTCCTAAGGTATCAAATCATCTAGAAATGAAGGAATGCCATCTTCACGAATAACACCCACTAAGTATCTAATACCTACTGTGTATAGTGGTCAGTGTCTGGCATACCACAAAGTTCCAGGTTCGCATCTCCCCCAGGGTGATGAAAAATCACTGGCCCTGTATCATGATCAGTTACTGCTGCAGTGTGGGGTCTGTAGTGGGAGGTTGAAACCAGCATTCTTTGGAAGCTTGTATTTCAAGTCAATGGACCCTGCGTGCTTGTTTTATGTGAATAGGTTTCATCCCCTGAAATAATGATAACAAATAATTAATAATAATAATTCTCTTCAACATTGGCGCATCCATCATGGGTCACAGAAAATGGCAGTCACTGTCTCTGGTTTTAAATGGGCAAGAAACACTTGTGTCTTTGCCAACTTTACTCCCCACTAGAGTTGGCCACTGGGGCTTCGAGCATGACCCCTAGGACAAAAAGGCCAGAGTTTTTAAACCTGAACATTTGTTAAGTTTAGATTCTTACTTTACTTTAAGGAAGGGCAAAGTAGTCACAGCATGTTCACACACCTGTAGGTGGGCTTCAAAAGCCCTAGATGATCTATGAGTCATATAAAACTCGTGTTAACTTAACGGAAACCACAACATAACCGGGGCCGACTGGTGGGTGGTAAATTCCCAAGATGTATATTAGTATTGCACCAGCCCCTGTTTTTTTTGTTTTTTTATGCCCCCAGGTTAGGTTAGGTTAGGTTGGGTTAGGCTAACTTGATGAGGTAGGCCATAGGTAATTTAGGCGTGGGAACATAATGAGATTATTTTCAAGAAGTTTATATAGTTAGTTTTTAAGATATGACATCCAGCTTTTTCAGGGAAGGGTCGGTTCTTGATGAATTATTGAAGATTAAGCTTGGAAGAGGGTCATAGAGAAAATGGTCACGTACGAAGCAAGAATAGGATATGCGATAGCAAAAGAATACGTGGCTCTCATTGTGAATAACTTCTGTCATGGGAATAATAATGTAATAAAAAAAATAAACGCAGTATATAGCCATGAGGAAAGACATAGGAACAGAGTGCAAAATCTTCCTCCTTTGCAGCATTTCGAAGCTATTTACAAAAAATGGAATTTAAGATTACAAAGAAGACACTATTTTACAAACTACACTCAAGTCTACAATTACAAATGGGTTCTGTAACCATTTTAATGAATACAAAAGTCATTATTTGGCATTTGGGGTATGTCTTCAGGTCAGGAACAGCTGTTTATGATTATCTCTGGAAACCGAATAAACCAAGGGGAAGCCACATATAGTAATCCTGGTTGCCGATATAATTTAGTTTTGTTTTAAATCTCATTGCACATAACTTGTACAGAATGGGGTCAAAAGCGTAGCGTATAGATCTGCGAGAAAAGTAATGTTATTTTCCTTAGTTACCTGTATTAAGACTGAATCGATGAGATTTCGAGTTATAATATTTTTGCATCGTATTATTAACCTCTGCTATACTGTAGCGGGACTAATAAATTCCATACCATTCTGTGCGATTGTAGATTCCCTTTAATGGAAAATTATGTAAGCAAAAGGGTACTCCACGGATACCAGTCCCCTTAAATTTATACTTAGAGTTTTCTGAAAACCATGTTCTTTCCTAGATTATTCTAATATGTACCATGGTTTGAATATATAATTCACAATTTAGCTACTATACCAACAGGTTAAGATGTAAAAAAATTCTCAGAAAAACTGAATGAATAATGCCGTCTATAGAATTCATGCAGCAAATAAAAACAAGGATGCCGCTTGCCTGATTTTAGACATGGTTATCAGACATGGACATTTTCAGTGTAAATTTAATTGATATAGGCAACATATAATCAACTTAAGTAAATTATTTTTCTAGACATCATATTGATCCAAATATCTGTGTCCTCTTCAGTCTTCCAGTGAGTATGATGCGTCGTCAGTCCCGGATTCTTACATACCGAGCTACAAATCATACGAAAAAAAGGACGGGACTAGTGATATACACTCATATGTTGTATTCTTTCAAAATAAAGCTGATGCGTAATTTTGTAATAAAAGTGACAGTAAGCCAATAATACCTAAGAACACCCTATGTTAGCCTTATTTCATCGACTCTGAATCCAACAAATCATGCTGAAAATTCACATGTAAAAGAAATCTTGTTAAGCAATAACAGCATAATAACGTGTTTATAAACAATTCACTTTGAGAGAACAACAGCTTGAATTATAAAACCTCGATTCGCTTTATTTGGGCTAGAAAAGGAAGGCATTCGATATCAAAATAAAAAAAATGCTCACTTACAAGTAATCAAAACAATGATGCTTTTATAGGGCAGTTAGGGGAAAAACACAGAAACAAGATGTAAAAATAGTGTTTCCAGAAATCTCATAGTCTGTATTAATACAGCTAATAAAGGAGAATAACATAAATTTCAACTAAGGTCTATATGGCCCTAGCCCTATTCTGCGCAGGAAGTTTGAATGAAATTTAAAAGAGAAACTACATAATCTTTAAACAGTATTCATCCTCTTTGCCTCACCTTCGTTTATCCAGTTACCTGAGTTAATCCCAAATTTTATACCTCTATCGTGGGAATGCATTTCCCCATAGCTAAGACCTTTGTATACATTAGAATCGTTATATACCCTTCAATCTTCGTTGTAGTCTGTAAAAATCCAAAATTCTTTGTAATCTTTTGTTTCATTTGAGGAAAGTAAACTCCCAAGTGCTTATGAGTAAAGTCAAAGGATCTCGTGTTCCGTAGTTTACCCTTATTCTTATGGCCATATACTGTGTGTATTATGATTTGCATGTGTTTGAATGTATATATATATATATTATATATATATATATATATATATATATATATATATATATATATACTAGATATATATATTATATATTATATATATTATATAATATATTATATTATATATATATCTATATATATTATATATATATATATATATATATATATCTATATATATATATATATATAATATATATATATTATATACATATTTATATATATATCATCTATATATATATCTATTATATATATTATATATATTATTATATATATATACATTATTTTATATATATATATATATTATATATATATATATTATATTATATATATATATATATAGTATATTATATTATATTATAATCTAATATATATATATATTATATATATATATTATATTATATTATATATATATTTTTATATATATATATATATTGAATGTAGCATGAAAGTCACAAAAATCCACATAAGAAGGAGAGTGTAAAACGGACTAGGAACAAGTACTTTCGTTGTAAATTCTACATTTTCAAGTTCAACTGTACGAACTTGAAAATGTAATATACTACCAAAGTACTTGTTCCAAGTCCCGTTCTTCAATAATAACAAAAATATCAAAATAGTAAATGCTATTGAATAAATAATAATAATAATAATAATAATAATAATAATAATAATAATAATAATAATAATAATAATAATAATAATAATAATAAAAACTTTGAAAATCCCTCCCTGGTTTGAACCATCCTAGGGCATTTTCCCTAAAAGATATTATGATTTCAGATCCACTTCCCTCTCGTTGTATAGAAAGCGGGATTCCGCAACTCGCATCTGCAATATTTTTCAGCCCCAAAAATTTTTCTTCAAGTATTTTCCTTTGGCAGAAAATGTTTTCACGCGAACACTACAGGTTTTTCATGGTAGCTTTTTGTTTACATATTTTTTTCCACTACTCACATTCACAGCTACAATATGCCCCCTCCCGAAACACGTGTATACACACGTGAATAGAAATTACTTTTAAAATGACGATACATGTATTAGTACTAGTTTCTAGGCTCTACCGTAAAATCATACTTGAATGAGGAAAATGTCAATAAATATCACAATATTTTGTTTATGTATACTATATGACAGGTTTATATAGATATATGTACATCGCTACGAGCGTCCATTTGGACTCTTTCTATTTCTTTTTCTCGACCAAACCTAAAAATATAGAGGAATAATTGAGGGAATAAAGTAATGGGCACTGGATATATATTAACAATTAAAATTAGGTCGATAACGTGTTACAGGCAGTTGGATGCGAAAACAGTACAATCTCGAGTGTTTTGGAGCTCCAGAGAAATATAAACAGTGAATTCCTCAGGATGTTCAAACGAGGCAAAAGACATAATATTTCCAATCGCATTGACGAGATTGAGGAAGCGCAAATACCCTGGTTAGTTCGGAATCACATGATTGTGATGTCAGTGCACTAAATAGGACATGTACATGAGCAATGGGAAAATGACGTACATCAGAATAGACTAATGGGCGTGCATTCGTACATCCATTAGCATGCATAAGTACATACGTCTGTGAGAGAAAATGAAAGGAATAAAATCTCTAGTGTGGTAATTAATGGGACAGTTATACAGCAGAGGTTTAGTGTGAAACAAGGCTGGAACAAGGCGCTTAGAGATCTATCAGTATGCCTTTTCAGAGGGTGCACATGAATATCTTAGGGAATTTTTGTGAATCAGGGTATGGCCACAAGTATTTATTGGTAGTAATAGATGAACTGACTATGGTAGTGGAAATTTTCCCAATTAAGCACAAGACAGCTGATGAAGTAGTTGTAGCATTTTTCAATGGAGTCATCTGCAGATATGTCTTGCCCGAAGTTTTGTTGACTGATAATGGTAGAGAATTTGTAAACAGGACCTTAGACCGTCTGGCAGAAGTTCTGGGGATACAGAAAGCAACAGTTATTCCATAAAGACCTGAAGCCTATGGGTTATGTGAAAGAGCAAACAGGAAAGTGCTCGAAGCTCTGAGAAAGACTATAGGAGGAAGTGATAGGAAGTGGGATAGGTATATAGATACAGTTAGGCATAACATTAATATTATGGTCAGTGATTCTATTAAAATGTCTCCATTCGAAGCATTATGTGGTTGCCACGCGCGAGGCATATTTAATTTGTTGCCTATACCTTATCATGGAAAGGATACAATCGAGGCATTAATCTCTACAGCAAAGGAGAGATAATGGTGGAAAAAAGCAACGCGAAATCATTAGATGTTAAAATTGCTATTGAAAGATAATGTTATTCCTGAAAATTAATTTGGGAAAAGAATTAAGTTATAAATTAGGTCCATAGTTTGAGGGTCCATTCAGAGTTATTGAAGGAAAGAGAGGAAACAGATTTGTCGTCTTAGATGAAAATACAGGTCGGTCTAGATTGACACATATATCAAAAATCAAGAACAAGGGAAATTGCTAAAAAGGTGACACTGTGCAGTTGCATTTTTTCTCTCTATATTTTGCAAATGGATGATGAAATGTGAAATACACGGAGTTGTAGAAGTTTTATATTTTAGTTAATCAATCTTATTTGACATTTATTTTCTTTTTCTTCTTTCAATATTTTCTTATTATGCGCAACTGCAGCGATTTGGTGTAAATATATGGTGTAATTGTTGGCATAATTAAATCATCTAGGTGAAATATGTGGGAAAATACCGTCGAGTTAAGAAATATTATAAGGAATTTTTGGTGATGACACTTGGTGATGATTTCTGATGGTGATGATGCTTGGTGTTGAGTTTTGGCAGTAATCTGTGGTTTTATGAGCCAATGGGGTGGGGATTGTGGTTCTTTGTGGCATTATGGCTCTTGGTGGTGGGTATTGGTCCATTGTGGTTTTACAGTTTTCTGGTGAGGTGGTGTATTCTATTAAGTTATATTCACCAGTAATATTTTGGAGGTTTATGGTTGATATTTTCTGGTGAGGTGGTGTATTCTATGGGGTCATATTCTCCAGTGGTAATATGGCAGTCTATGGCTGATAATTCGTGGATTGTGGTTCAGTAAGGTTATGTGGTATCAAAGAGGATTTCTTGAAGATATTTTGAGGATTAATTTGGTTCGGTGGTATCAGTGAGGATTATTGTGGGTCTGTGGTATCAGTGAGGATTTATTGAGGATTCCCCAGTGTGGATTAATGAGGATTTGGGGCTAATATAAGGTTAATAGTGACTTCAGGATTTACGAGGCTAACTAGACGAGGCAATGTTACTGTTTGAGGATGTTTAGAATAAACAGGTTGTTTCGTGCTGACAATGTTGTGGTGCCTCGGATGAAACCAACTGTTGATATTTTCTTCTAGAGTTGGATACTCAGAGGTTTTTACTTCCTTTCGGAATTCTAGATGGTGACGTTCTTTGTATGAAATTTCTCTAAGGGCTCATTCGTGAAATGCTACCGATTTGTTGTGGCAATAATTTGTATGTGTGATACAAGCTACATTTGGTAATGTGGGGAAAGAGTTGAAGTATTAATTTTTATTGGGGGAAATCTATAACTGGGATACAGTGGTGTAAATGTTTGTTTTTTTTTCACATAAAATTTCTTCTGGATGACATGTTATTGTAGAAAGGGGATAGAATTTATCATGAGATACATAACATAGAAATTAGAGTCAAACATTATATTTGATGTAGGTTAGTGGTATAAGCATTACGTGGCTCTATTGGTGTATTTGACAGTTAATGGTTTAATTGTGTGAGCAGTTAATGATAAAAGTTCTTCCCGTAATTATTTTTAAAACAGGGGGTCAGTGGATAAAGACCATGTTTGCTTAGTGAGGAATTTCAGTCTTTAGTAATTGACTATGATGTTGGGCATGTTAGTTCATGACAGATTCCTGTGTTTAAAAGTAAGAATTTATCTTTAGTAATACATAGACTTGTTAAGAGGTCATGACTAAACACGGACACAAGGTGATTTTGGAGAATTCCCAAGCTCTTACTGAGTGGTGACAAATGAGAACAACTTAGGATC
>NC_087208.1:81316195-81321195 GCF_015104395.2 Macrobrachium nipponense
ATGAGCTCACATCTATAAGCAGAAAATTCTATGGAAAATTTAACGGTAAGAAATAAATGACCCAGACCTGAACACCAGAGAGAGAGAGAGAGTCAGGAGCTCATTCATTTGTGAAGCGAAGAAGGCATCCCAGGAGAGGAGAGATATGGATGTTTTATTCATCACCCTCCATTATGCCCCTATAGAAACTTGAAGACATCCTTTCCCTTCACGATCTGCACATACAGATAGTGGCAAAGAAATCTCCTAAGGTGAAATATAGAGTGGGAAACAGATGTAGATATGGGTATTTAAAAAATGTAGTGAGAATTATAAAGGTAAAGCAAATGAAACATTCTCCTCATGCCCTCTATTCGTAAAAATTATTGAGGCCTATGAGGTAATTGCCTGACATTGGTATTTGAAGGTTGGTTATGTCTGTAAAGTCTATATGTATGCATGCATACATGCACACAGGCTCTATATATATATATATATATATATATATTATATATATATTATATATATATATATATAATTATATATATATAATATATATATAATATATATATATATATAATATATATATATATATATGCGTGAGTGTGTGTGTGTGTGTGTGTGTGTGTACTATATTCATCTCTTTACGGATGTGCAAACCCCTACTATCCATTTGGTTCCTTTCATACTACGCAAAGCAAAGAGCTCTCTGCTATTTCTCTCCCCAGCATCCCGCGTGAGTGAAAACGCGGTTCTGCCACTGGCCATGTGCAAAGAGGCTCCTCTGGCCACTAAGAAATCCACAACCCTTCAATTGGCTCTACTCGGTCCTTACGTACAATACATTTGTACTCTGAACCAAGATTTCTCAAATGGACCCCTGAAGGTCATGAAAATTCTCAGGTTATTTCTATAATGTTAGTGTTATGAAATCGCCTTTATATAAGAAAAGAGGCAATTTATGTCTTGCTCTGGTAGTGTGCCATCACACAGGTATCCAATAGAAAAACGTTACATGGATTGCTTGTTGTCATATGAATATTTAAAAGTTTTAAAAGAAAAATTTCATCCAAATTAGGATGTCCACTGAATTACAGCTATAAAAATCGTTCCGAGTGCAGAACTTTATACAAACCACAGTCATTACCATAGTATCATTATCATTGTTCCTATTCAAAAGATGAACCCTATTCATATGGAACAAGCCCATAGGCCATTGACTTGAAAATAAAGCTTCCGAAGAATATGGTGTTGATTTAGAAGAACCAATAGAAGGTAATAGGAAATATTGAAAGGAGAGGTCAATTAGAAAATTAATTAAAAAATACATAAACATTTTAGTAAATTATTAAGATACAAAGAGAATATTACCTTCGGGGTAGAAATGCGTTGCAGCGTCACCTGAACTTTCCAGGTTCCAATTGCACAACATCCTCAGCGAGATTCTTCCAGTCCAACAGTGTGAGTAAAGGCCTCTTGAACTGAGATGGTCAACAAGAAAACAATACTGCATATTAGCGCTGCTGTTCAGGAAATCTGGTTGGTCTCGGCAGGAAAAGATCAGGGGTTAATTGTGTATGTGAAAGATCTCTGTTGAAATATAATCTATGAAATATTGACGTACAAGAGACCATCTGTCAACAATCCAAATCATAGCTGCTAATGTTAGGAAACATAAACTTACCACCATGAACCACTCTATCTAAAAGAGATAAATCTCTAGCAGAGGTAGACATCCACACCAGAGAACAGTTTCTAGTAAAGAAAGGTTGCACTGATTTTATTACTGTTATAAATATATGAGGCCTCACGTACAACACCTAACTTCCATGTGGCCTTTGCTGACACTTCCATTAGATGTTTCTCAAAAGTAATATGTGAATCAAGAGTTACATCAAGTATGATTAAAGCCTCAGACTTATTCAGCTGGGTCACATCACCAAACGGGGATGGGTGGTGGAAAATCTGGGTGAGATCTACTGAACAATGAGTTCAGCCACATACCCTACCGACTACACCATTCATTATTCCACTCCATGACTGAAACTAAGAGCAACTTCATTTCTCGCAAGTGAGGACTTTACAATATCCCCAAGTGTAGCATCATCGGCATACTGAACAATATTGTTTTTTAGGCCAACGACCATATCACTTCTGCACACTAAAAATAACAGCAGACCAAGAACACTCTCCTGGAGAACTCCAGGCACAATAGGTTTTAGTTCAATAACGATCCCAACAGCACGCAACTCGCTGCTAACTACCTGTAAAGATATCTTGAAGTAATCCTAAAGCATAGCCGTAAATAAGTGCCTTGTGATTCACTAGATTGAACGCAGCATCAAGATATATTTGAATTACTCTACACTCAAAATACTTATCAAGGTTCTCTTGCAAATTACATACTGAATCTAAAAGAGCATCGCGCATATATGTTTTCTATATACATACTGACTATTAGCTAACAATCCTTTAGATTCCACATATTTGTCTACAAGTTTCAAATATGTCTTTCTGCAACACTGAAGAGCAAAGGGGGAATGAAAAGAAATTTGCCAGTGGTTACTGAAGTCTGCAGATATGCCACTCTTTTGGACAGGTACTGTATTACTAAGCTCACGCTCGTCCACAAAAACTGGCTGTACAATCACTATAAATCTTAAAACAAAGAACTTCATGTCAATTACACTCCAAGTTTTTCTGACGATAAATAGGTCATCTGGGGTTAGTTTATGCAGCCATAACTTGTGGATGTGGGATGTTACGACAATGAATAAAGTTAGAGAAATCAAACATTGAGATTAAAAACTCAACCTTGTACTTGCTACTGCTTGCAAGTGTTTTTCTGATAATGTCAAATCATAGTAACGGGCACAACTAGAGATAAAGAAAAATCTGACCTTAAGTCTCGAATATTTGAGTAAAGTACTCTGAACTTTTCTTACAGTAATGAGTAGCCGCCTAGAGTTCAGCTAAAACATCTACCAAAGAATTAGAATTACTAACATTAAATTATTATAAGCAATACTAATATCTCATAACAACAGCAACATAGTAAATGTCAACAGAATAACAAACAATAATTCACAACAGTATTTATGATATTTACAATATTTCCTTAAAAGGATGAATAGGGCTGACCATGTTTTTCATTAAAAAAACGAGCCGGAGGCAACCGTTCGACAAGGTGGGAGCTGTGACACGTTGTAAGGCATATAAGAGGCCCTCATCAGGTTTGCCACAACTGAGGAAGAGCAGTCAGGATAGATTTAAAAATTATGAAAAGCTTAGAAAGAAATGATTAGGTAAAGAAGATGGCGCTTTTCTGATAAACCGTGGTTAAAGGGTCCCTTCCAGCTCGATGGTTTGATTTCGGAGTGTCCTTCTCCTAGAATACTTGCCTGCCACGACTAAAGCCTCTTCCGCCGTAACACGTGTAAGCAGGGATGTCACACTCTGAGTGAATGTTGTTAATGAAAAGCCACATGAACTCACTACCCAATATGCAGTATTTAACTAGGGTGTCATGAAGACTCAAGCTGTCTCAGAGTGACCACAACCGTACAATGGTTGAGAAACTGCATTAAGCGATTGGTTTCGTTCTAGTAAAGCACCGTCCGGGGCGGGTTGCGTAACTTACTTTCCGGAGACCACTGACAGTTGTCTAGCATCTAGAGCAGTGGTTCTTAACCTGGGGGGCGCACCCCCGGGGTAGGGGGCGTCAGTGATTTCCAGGGGGGGCATGAGCCTCAGGTGAAAAGAAGAAGTTTTTCCATTTATGGGTTATTTTCATGGTAAGAGCATGGGGGCAGTACTGTAAAGATAAGCTTATGAAATAATGCAGAAATGTCGGGTTCAGCAGGGAAATGCAGCCAGTTTTAGGAACTTGGATTCTGCTCTCGCTGTCAGTAACCTCGACTCTGACTTAAAGCAACAAATAATCACTCATCTAAGTGACTTGAAAGCAGAATTCATCAGATACTTCCCAGATATAGATGACAAGCGTGAAGCCTGGAAATTCGTCAGGAACCCATTTCAATGTGAAGTAGCTGATGTTGCTGATGAAGTCCAAGAAGAGTTCCTAGAATTGAAGTTCAACTCTACAGCTAAAGAAGACTTCAAAGATATGGATTTGGAGACGTTCTGGGTCAAATACTTTCCTGTTTACCCTCTGATCTCACATCAGGCTCTTTGGATTCTAACAATGTTTGGATCCACATATCTATGTGAAACTGCATTTTCCACGCTCGTTGCTATCAAAACCAAATATCGCACTAAGATGTATTCAAGATCTGGTAGCTTAGAGCAGTGTCAAATATCTCACTAATGTAATTCATGATTAGTAACTTGACTAAAAAGCCATTTTTATTCATTTTCTTTTTAAATCTGGGAGTGAAATTTGTCTATAGATGCAAGGGGGGCGTGGAGGGAAAGAGCTGTTCCTAGAGGGGGCGTGGTAGTAAAAAGGTTAAGAACCACTGATCTAGAGGCAGTTTCCTTTTATGGAGAGGACAGAGGGAAAGACCGAAAGAAAACTTGATTAGACGTAATTAAATTTAAAACAAAATTATATTTTTTTTTAACTTTACACTGTGGCCTGACCATCAAAATTAAACAACACATGGTGGTACACAAAAAGAAGAAAAAATATGGCTTTACAGGAACCTACAGCGAGAAACGCAAAAAAGGAAAAATAATCAGTTGAATAGAAACTACTACACATAAAAAATACCGTGTTGCTAAAAGCTCTCGCCGTAAACCGAGTGCCTTTTCTTCAAATACTGGTCTGAGAGAAGCCAGGTAATTTCAATTTGTCTTCTTCTCTATTTTCCCCTTTCTTATTGCCTTCTTTTTATTCCTCTTCCATTCTGCACTGCCATTTCACCATTATTTAGGAAGATGCATCGGTGAAAATGTGGCCCAGGATTTTTAAAAAAAGTTGAAGCAACTTCGAGAGAGAGATAGAGAAAGTATAAACTTATTATAAAGAAATAAAAGACTTCATTTGTCTTGTGGAAATG
>NC_087208.1:81326195-81358695 GCF_015104395.2 Macrobrachium nipponense
CAACGTAACGATACCACTTTACAGGAATAGGTGAATGATATTAGGTTAAGTAGCGTTTTTCGAAAGAATTCCATATACAGGTTTGAGAGCAATGGTGATAAAGGATTTCCCATTGCCATGCCAAAAATTTGTTGATAAAATTCACCATTGAATATAAACTTACAATCACAAATGCACAAACTCGTGAGTGAAATAATGTACTTATAGGTAGAGGTAATTCATGCTGAGTTAGTTCATTGCTAATATATTCTAAAAACAATAGAGTCTGTAGGGACTTTAGTAAAAAGAGAACATACGTCAAAACTAACGAATCTATCAGTAGGGCAAAGAGCAATTTTGTATAATTTATCAACTCAAATCTAGAGAATTATATATATGAGAATCGGAGATGGTTCCAAGTAACGGGGACAAGATCTTAGTGTATATTTCGAGAGTTTATATGAAATTGAACCAACAGTAACTGATAATAGGCCGCATAGGGTTATTTTCTTTTTTGTGCGTTTTGACTAATCCATATAAGTAAGGTAGCGAAGGAGAATTGACTGACAATTTGCCTAGTAGTTCTGTTTTATCTTTAAGGATACTTTTCACTATGCTATTGAAGTTTTTATGACTTGATCAAGAGGATTTTTGTTAGTTTTTTATTAAGTCACATCATCATCCAGTAGGGCTTGCATACGTGATATGTAGTCAGCTTTTATCTAAAATTACTATACTATTTGACTTATCAGCTTTTGTGATGTGGATAGTATTGTCCTTTTTAAGATCGGTCAAACTTTTCTTATAGCGAGCAGGGAAGTTACTTTCATGCTTAAACATTGGCAGCTCCGTAAACGAATACCTTTAATCATGTCGACATGATTTTGAGGAAGATCACAATATTTTTCAAATTTTACTTAGGGATGACCCAATCATTAAAGCCGAAGGTCTACTTGTTGCAAAGAAAGATAAACCTATCCAAGCGCACTCACAACATTTTCACTTATTTGTTTACTAGATAAGTTAACAACACAATCTTGACGTGCACAATTAGTCCAATCACTGCTATCAATAAGATTTTTTAGTTATTGATAGCAGTGATTGGACTAATTGTGCACGTCAAGATTGTGTTGTTAACTTATCTAGTAAACAAATAAGTGAAAATGTTGTGAGTGCGCTTGGATATGGTTTATCTTTCTTTGCAACAAGTAGACCTTCGGCTTTAATGATTGGGTCATCCCTAAGTAAATTTGAAAATATTGTGATCTTCCTCAAAATCATGTCGACATGATTAAAGGTATTGTTTACGGAGCTGCCAATGTTAAGCATGAAAGTAACTTCCCTGCTCGCTATAAGAAAAGTTTGACCGATCTTAAAAAGGACAATACTATCCACATCACAAAAGCTGATAAGTCAAATAGTATAGTAATTTTAGATAAAGCTGACTACATATCACGTATGCAAGCCCTACTGGATGATGATGTGACTTATAAAAAACTAACAAAAAATCCTCTTGATCAAGTCATAAAAAAACTTCAATAGCATAGTGAAAAGTATCCTTAAAGATAAAACAGAACTACTAGGCAAATTGTCAGTCAATTCTCCTTCGCTACCTTACTTATATGGATTAGTCAAAACGCACAAAGAAAATAACCCTATGCGGCCTATTATCAGTACTGTTGATTCAATTTCATATAAACTCTCGAAATATATCACTAAGATCTTGTCCCCGTTACTTGGAACCATCTCCGATTCTCATATATATAATTCTCTAGATTTAGTTGATAAATTATACAAAATTGCTCTTTGCCCTACTGATAGATTCGTTAGTTTTGACGTATGTTCTCTTTTTTACTAAAGTCCCTATACTACTCTATTTTAGAATATCTTAGCAAAGAACTAACTCAGCATGAATTACCTCTACCTATAAGTCACATTATTTCACTCACGAGTTTGTGCATTTGTGATTGTAAGTTTATATTCAATGGTGAATTTTTATCAACAAATTTTTGGCATGGCAATGGGAAATCCTTATCACCATTGCTCTCAAAACCTGTATATGGAATTCTTCGAAAAACGCTACTTACCTAATATCATTCATATTCCTGTAAAGTGGTATCGTTACGTTGATGATTGTTTAGCTGTTCTTCCTGTCGGTATTTGATGTAAATGATTTACTCTCTAACTTAAATAACCAGGTACCATCGATTAAGTTTACTCTAGAATTAGAAAAAGACAATTGCCTCCCTTTTTTAGACGTTTTTGATACATAGAGAACCATTTCAATGTAAATTCAGTATTTATAGGAAACCGACTAACAACTTAACTTATGTTCATTTCTTCTCAGGCCACCATCTTATATAAAAATATCAATTTTTTCCTCTATGTTTTTACGAGCATTGCGAATTGTCAGTCCACAATATTTGGATCAAGAAATTGAATACATAAGAAAAATAGGGAAGATTTATGCTATCCTTCACATATATTAGACCATTTGTTATAATAAAGCCCACAAAAAGTTTTATACTGAAAACAACACACAGAAAGAAAATTCTAAGAAACATTCTCAGTTTGCCTTATTTTAACGGATTTGAAACCATTAAACCATTGTTAAAAGCTTTAATGTCAACCTTGTTTCTTCCTATAATAACACACTAAAAATAATGTTAATAAAAATGGCCCCAGAGAAAGCAACAACATAATATATAAAATTCCATGTATGATTGTCCCTCATTTCTACCTCGGACAGTCGAGCAAGGGCTTAGAAGTAAGGCTAAGCCAGCATAAATACTCTGTAAAAACTGGGCAAAAATCTAATGCATTATTTATTCATTTAAGTGAAAACAACCACCGAATTAATTGGATTGACAGTTCAGTAATTGCACGGTCAAGAGATGTCTTATCACGAAATCTTTTAGAATCTGCTTTAATACAAACTTACTTTTCATTGTAATTTCAATGTTAGTCGTGGCCTTTTCATTTAGACCCTTGTATCTGTAACATGTTTAAGAATGACCTCAAATATATAATTACTGACTTAAATAAAAAATCAGTTGCGTTAGAGTTATTAAAAAAAATTTTATTGTAATGTATGTCTGTCATTTTTTGTGAATATGGTTTTGTCTACCAGGTTCCGTATAGCTGTCACCTATAATCCTTTAATTGTCTGGAGATTGTATCTAAGATGATTGTCTTAAACCTTTAATTGCACCCTTTGTTTATGCTTGTTTGGGAAGGTTTCTTATCTTCCAGGTGTGTCGGATTCTAGGCACTAATCCTTTTATAATCCCTATCTGTCAGTTATACGAACCTTCTTGTATTGTCCTTTCCCTCGTATTTTTTGTCAGTAGCTGCTTCAGTAAAGGCTTGTCAGCCGAAAGATCTCGCAGACTCCTTCGTTTATTTTTCCTTCGTGGCATTTATCTTTATTTATGGATTTATCACGTTCCTAACTTTCGTGATTCTGTTATACATATATATATATATATATATATATATATATATATATATATATATATATATATATATATATATATATACGTATATATATGCATATATTATATATATATATATATATATATATATATATATATATATATATATATATATATCTATATATATATATATATACATATATATATATATATATATATATATCTATATATATATATATATATATATATATAAATATATATATATATATGATATATACATATATATATATATATATATATATATATATATATATATATATATATATATATATATAACATATATATATATACTATATATATATATATATATATATATATATATATATATATATATATAATATATATATATATATATATATATATATATATATATATATGTGTCTATATATCATATATATATATATATATATATATATTATATCCTATATATATATATATATATATGTATATATATATATATATATCTATATTATATATATATATATATATATATATATATATATATATATATATATTATATATATATATATCTATATATCTATATATATATATATATATATATATATATATTTACAAGATTTTTGTTTGTATTTTATTTGTTATGAAAATCCAAGTATCTGGTTGCAGTAAGGTAGCTTTGAATAATATGAGTGGTAAGTGTAATAAACCAGGTATTTGAAACGCTTCATGACAGATTTAATTGTACCCAGACCAGAGCCACAACAAAATATCATTCTGGTTGATGATTTATACTGGTGGTGTTAGAGGGGTATATTCTGACAGGAGAATGACCACATATTTTTTTTTTTTTTTTTTTTTTTTTTTTTTTTTTTTTTTTTTTTGCATTGAATTGTAAATTGTTAGTCGAATAACTTAGAGAAAATGAGTCTGTTGAATGTTCAGGAATTTTTAGCACCTCCTTCCATCAAGAATTATGTGAATTGAATCTGACTAAGGCTCAGTGGATTGCTTTAGCAGTAGCATGTGGTGCTAGTGTGTCTAGTAGTTTGATAAAGGCACAAATCAGATGCATTGCAATGCAAGCATTAATGGAATCTGGTAGAATAATGATAGCAGAAGAGTTAGGATTAGCAGAAATTCGTAAGGCTTTTAAGAATAGGTAGACGGCTACGCCTATCTTGATAGGAATATCATGATAGCTAAATTAGTGAATGTATGAAAGTGAAAACCCTGGTTTTCTGGAGATGGTAATTTTTATTCTTTTGTGTCTCTAATTATTAACACATCAAGAAAAGGAATTTTGTTATCCGTTTCCCATTCAACTTTAAATTTGATGCTGGGCACTAATGCCTTTAATTTGAAAGGAATTGGTTGAAATTGCTTCATCTATTATCCCAAAATGTTAGAATATCATCTAAATATCTCATCCATAGCGTTGGTTCCTTGGGTTTTTTAATGAATTCATTACTATATTTTCAAAGTATTCCATGTATAGATGGCTAAAACAGACTTAAGGAGGACTACCCATGCTACACAAATTTGTGTTTATAGAATGACTCTCCGAATGAAAATGCGTTTTTAGATACACATAATCCAACTAACTTAATTATTTTGTCGAGAATAGGAGGATAATTTTTCCGTCAAAAACTGTAGAACGTCCTGTACTAGTACTTTAGTGAATAAGGAATCTTCATCAAGGCTTAAAAGTTTTATGTTGTGAAGTGGTATATGTGGTTCTCTGGATAGGTGATAAAAATCTTCTGAGTGTTTAAGGTGACTGGGAGAAAAAAGTGCCTAAAAGGGGGAAGGAGGACCAGATAACCATTTAGAAATTTTATAACTGAAAGCTGTGGCACATGAAATGATGGGTCTAGATGGAAGATTGTCTTTGTGAGTTTTGGAAGACCATAAAAGTAAGGTAGTTTTGGGTTAATGACTTAGATTTCACCAGTAGTTCAATGTTCTTTTTGTCTTGGCCAGTACAGGGCTTTCTACAGATTTTGAAGGGAAAATTAGCAACCTATCAAGATCATTTCGCACTGGCTCTTCACAAAATAATAAAGTTAGTTGAATTATGTGTGTCTAATAGGGTATTTTTCATTCGGGGAGTCATTCTATAAGCAAAAATTCGGGGCAGCATGGGTAGTCCTTTAAGTACTACTTTAGGCAATCTAATAATGGAATACTTCGAAACTATAGTAATAAATGCAATAAAACCCTAAACCATGCTGTGGATGAGGTATATAAATGATAAGCTAACATTTTGGGATAATAGATGGGGCGATTTCAACGAATTCCTATAAAAATTAAAGGCATTAGTTTCCAGCATCAATTAAGTTGAATGGGAAACAGACAACAAAATTCCTTTCTTGATGCTTTCATAATTAGGAGCGGACTACAGAATACAAATTTACCATATACAGAAAACTAACGTCTCACTTTCATACATTCATTACTTTAGTTTTCATGACTTTTCTATTAAGTTAGTGTGCCAGATATTCTTAAGAGACTTACAAATTTGTTCCCCAGATTTTCCCGGGAAAGGAAGTTGAACAAAAAAATTTGTAAGCAGCTTTCATCTTTAAGGTATCCTGACCATGTAATTGAGATAGCCATTCATAAAGCAAACTATAATTTTCTACCGAACCCCTCAAGACAAGCCAGAGAGACACCCAACAATAGAAAAAAAATTCCACACCTGAACAGGATTAAGACGGTGACTCAGACTCTCAAAAAAATCTAACTCTTTTGCCTTTACCTACCCAAATACCTTAGCCATCCTTGATTACCATCCAACAAAAGACAATCCCCAATGATACAGGAATATACAAAATCCCATTCCTGGACTGTGACCAGTCCTACATTGGTTTCACGGGGACATCACTTCCTCAGAGATTAATACGACATAAACAGTCAGTTAGGTATGGACAACAGAGCTCAGCAATTTTTAATCATATAAACACCCATAATCACAAAATAAACTAGAATTTATCACGTATAAATATAGCAGCAAATGTCGGCACAAAAAAAGCCAAAAAAGATGATAGAGGCAGCCTTGACTAAACAAAGACAGGTAATTAACATCAAAAGGCTCCTGGGATTCAGATATCATAGATAAAGCCTCCCTTCAACCAATGCAAGAAGATTAAAGAGGAATTATTAGAAGGACCTAAAACAGCTAACTGTAGATGGATCTCTTGGTAAAAATACTGCCTTTTCTGTTACTTCTCATACATTACCTACCTGAGGAGAGAGACAGTAGTCTCTGAAATATAGTACTTACTTTCTATATTTTGACGTTATTATGGGCTTATTTTTTAATATATATATATTATATATATATATATATATATATATATATAATAAATAATATATATATAGTATATATATATATATATATATATATATATATATATATATATATATATGTATATATATATATATATATATATATATATATATATATATATATATATATATATATATATATATATATATATATACACATTAGTTTATGGCCATTAGGAGAGTGAATCAGGAGGTGTAGGTTCGCTCGACTTTGCACAAAGGTATTTTCAAGCAAACTGCATGCGATGGAGCAAAAAATTGCAAAGATCACAAAAAGACTCGGTTTTGCAAAAGAACAACTGAGGCTAAATGATATATAACCGTTTAATAAATACACAAAGTTCATTATATATGAAATGGAATTAACTTAGGTACTTGAATAAAACAAAGATTGATTCAAAGAACATTAAAATGGATTCAGAATTGGGTTAAAAGTGTACTGACCTATGCTCACCTTTATGCTATTTCGCCTTTGTTAGTTGAACTGATGTGGGGTCTATTAGATTGTTGAAAATAATATTGTTACCATTTATCACAATAGTGCTATGTGACTAATCAGCCTTTGTTTACTAAGTTGCACAAAAAGAGGATGATTTATTTTGGCCGTTACCAAACTTTTGAATCTTCATGTTGATTTTATTCGAAATGTAATTGCTTAATGCCTAGCCTAATGAAATGCATTGAAGTTTATAAATGAGATAGGATTTGATAATTTGATCAATAATATTGTTCCTCTAGTGGGGAAAATTTCCTGTACGCATTTGTTCATAATTATGACACGAAAACATTACATTTAACGCTAATTTGATTGATTCAAAGCCAATGAAATACTCAGAAAAATGCTGTCCTTCGGGAATTCTTCTTTCCAATCCGTTTTAAAGGGTTTATTGTAGCAAGTATGAAAAATTTGAGCTGGAAATTTTTCTAATGAATATTCTGCCGCGTATTATCCATGATTCAAGACTGACAATGCATAATGAACGTAGGAACACTGACGATAAAACTTGGATCTTTATATCAATGCTAGTTGATCAACCCGGCACTTCCAGGAAAACGTTGAATTGCAAGTAATAAACTCTCTATATCTCGTCATCTTTCTCCTCCTTAACACCCCATCTACTCTCTCTCTCTCTCTCTCTCTCTCTCTCTCTCTCTCTCTCTCTCTCTCTCTCCCTAAAACATCCCCTCTACTAATCAGAAGTTGGGATTGATCGTGATGATGCTCATTTTTTGTATTAAGTCTATTGAATTAATCAAATAAGTGCTTGATATAGTTCCTAACAACGGCCATAACAATTTCGTAAGATCTCTGGAAAGTTTGGAAAGTTTTTATGACCTCTAAAAATTATTTTCTTTGTGTATTTTAACCAAGCCGTATAAATATAGTAACGACATAGAAATAGTGTAGGTACCACTGGATGACTTCATTACATCATCTAGGGGGTTCAATTTCTTGTTCAATTTCATGTGAGCGATACTGTCACTTAATAAATTTTCCACTATCTCAGATGTAAGGTACATTATACAGTAATGCTAAAGTGTCTAAATTATCGGTTTTAGCGATATGAATGGTTTTACCCCATGTCAGTTCAGGATAGGCACAGAGGCGTCTCGTCAGTACGCACTGTGGAACTGCAGCACCCCCTATAGATTTCATATCTATGTGTAACATAAAGAGGGGGATTTGCTATGAGATATTTTAAATGATATATGATGTGATATGCTGTGACGTTTCTTAGAATGTAGAGAATCAGCAATTTAACTTCCTTAGATACAGAGTGTCCGAGCGACAGCTTAGGAATGCTTACACATCTCTTTTTTTAGCTGGTATATCAAGAGTGCTGTCCTAAGCAAATCATGCCTTCGTCCTGTCACCATGAGAGCTTGATGTAGAGGTGACTTTGAAACTGGTCTTAAGCATTTCGGGGGGCGTGAACATCGTGAACATATGTGTGCGCTTTTCCCCCTTCATAAGGGAAAGTATTGTTACCATGAAGGGTACCGACTATTATGGAGAAAATGCAAGGCCGGGATGGCTCTACAAAGTATTTGTTGATTAGTGTCAGTGCAACTGTGCTGAAATGGGTGAGTGTTATATATCTATTTTGGACAAAGTGTGGGTGGATTGTATTTGAATATCTATTTCAGAGATATTCTATTTATATGATATTTTGATTTTGCTCTTGTGCTTATCAGAGTGTTCTCCTGTCTTCAAACAGGCGTTTCTGGAAGAGGGGAACTATTTTCTGGAGAAGAGTGGGGATTGTTCATTGGAGAAATGGTGTACTGACTAATTACTGTGTTGACTGTGCCTATCTGTTATGGCTAAACTAATGTTGGGTGTTAGATAATTACGAGGGTTATCTGAGTTATTTGGACTTTGAGTTAACATTCCATTTAACCCTCTTACGCCGGAGCCCTAAAAATCAAAACGTCTCCGTATGCGGGCCTGGTTTGGAGTGAGCGCGGAAGTGGAAAAAATAATTTTTTCAAAAAATTACAGCGCGCGTACTTTTGAAGATTTAGAGTTCATTTTTGGCTCCTTTTTTGTCATTGCCTGAAGTTTAGAATACAACCATCAGAAATGAAAAAATAATATCATTATCTCATATGTAAATAATGCGATATATGGTAGCGAAAAAAAAAAATTCATACATAATTGTAGTTCAAATCACGCTGTGCAGAAAACGGTCAAAGCTAACCAGTTACTTTTTTTTTGCGTTGTATTGTACACTAAATTGCAATCATTTTGATATATAATACATTGTAAAACAATAAAAGCTAACACCGGAAAAATATTATCACAAAATGATGTACGAATTCGTAACGTGCGGACGCAAAAAAATATTTTTTTCAAAAATTCACCGTAAATCACAATATTGTTCTATAAAGAGACTTCCAATTTGTTTCAAAATTAAGACAAATGATTGAATATTACGATACTGTAAGAGTTTTAGATTAGAATTGCAGATTTCGACCATTTCGGACGAGTTGAAATTTGACCGAATGTCGAAATTTAATATATATATTTTTTCATATGCACATATTTCGAAGATGGAAAAAGCTACAACCTTCAATTATTTTTTATTGTATTCTTCATGAATTTGCGCACATTTTGATATATGAAACTCTATAAAAAGGCTAATATGAAAAGGAGCAAATATTAGGATAATGCCATGTACGTATTTCGGAGACTTGCGCCGCGAATCGGCGCGCGGGAGTGAAGGTAAAATATATTTTTCAAAAATTCACCATAAATCACAATATTGTTTTAGAGACTTCAAATTTGTTTCAAAAATGAAGAAAAATGACGGAATATTACTAGGCCGTAAGAGTTTTAGCTTACAATTGCGTTTTTCAACTATTTCGGTAGAGTCAAATTTGACCGAACGTGGTTTTTTTTGTTTTTTTTCTATTTATCGTGATTTATATGCAAAATATTTCGAAAAAAAGAGAAAAGCTACAACCTTCAATCATTTTTAGTTGTATTCTACATGAAATTGCGCACATTTTCATATATAAAACTTTATGTAACAGCTAATTTTAAATGGTGCAAACATTTCAACAATCGCACAAAAAAATTCTGATTTTTTCGGAAGAGTTACCGCGCGAACGTAATTTTTTTTTTCATAAATTCACCATAAATCGAAATATTGTGCTAGATTGACGTCCAAGTCATTGCAAATGAAGGTAAATGATTGAATATTACTAGAATATAAGAGTTTTAGCTTACAATTGCGTTTTTCGACCATTTCGGTAGAGTCAAAGTTGACCGAAAGTTGAAATTTTTGCACTTAACGTTATTTATATGAAAATATTTCAAAACTGATAAAAGCTACAACCATGGGTTTTTTTTGTTGTATTGTGCATGAAATTGCGCACATTTCCATATATAAAACTTTATGTAACGGCAAATTTAAAAGGGTGCAAACATTAGGACAATCGCACGAAAAAATTTATCGGAAGAGTTATCGCACGAACGTAAGGAAAAGTTTTTTCATAAATTCACCATAAATCGAAATATTGTGCTAGAGACGTCCAATTTGTTGCAAAATGAAGGCAAATGATTGAATATTACCTAAATTAAGAATTTTAGGCTTACATTGCGTTTCTTGACCTTTTCTGTAGAGTCAAAGTTGACCGAAGGTTGAAATTTTTGCACTTATCGTTATTTATATGAAAATATTTCAAAATTGATAAAAGCTACAATCATAAGTATTTTTTAGTTGTATTGTGCATGAAATTGCGCACATTTTCATATATAATACTTCATGTAAAGGATAATTTAAATGGTGCAATAATTATGTCAAAGTGACGAAATAATTTCCGAGATGTGTCACTGATACTTTTTAGTGCGATAAGAAAGAAATTCGCGCTTGCGCGCCCTGCGTAGCGATTGTAAACAAACAACAGCCTTGATCCGTGAACTCCCAGCATCCCCCAAGGCGCGTGATACAAAAGTTTTCGGCTGGTAGGCCTATAAGTATTTTTCCGCGAATTTTAAAAAAAAAAAAAAAACTTTTTTCTTTTTTGAGCCGACGTATGATACGTCAATCGGCATACGGGAGACATTTTGACTCGACGTTTAATACGTCCAATCGGCGTAAGAGGGTTAATCATTCTGTTAAGAATCTGAGTTTTTCAGTTAATACTTTGCTTTTAAATAAATGCATATTTTTGTAATTCACGATTCTGAATTTGATGACCTAGATAATGGAGGGGAGGTATGTCGAGAGATAGTGCTGTTGGGAAACAAGAGAGAGAGAGAAGAGAGAGAGAGAGAGTTGTTGCCAGTCTCGAGAGAGAGAGAGAAAAGCTGTTGGGTATCAGGGACAGAGAGAGAGAGTGAGAGAGAGAGAGAGAGAGAGGGAGAGAGGGAGAGAGAAAGTATTACCAATTACCAGTTGTCTTCCGCTCTGGCCTATCGCTACCAAAATGATAACGAGATAATGACCATCTCATTATTATATGCACAAAACTATGAATATATACATGAATTTGAGAAATTAAGTATGTTATCAATAATCCTTAAAATTTATTACCATTTCTCTTGTTTTTTGTAAATAATGAAAAAAGCAAATGAATTGAAACAATATGTGGAACTGCTGGTGATCATCAGTTCCAATTTTGCAAGCAGGGTGATACTGTGGCAGCCAGCTCGCATGTAGAGAAAAAGGAAGCTCTGCCCTCTCGAGCAGTGTTAGTCTAGCTGTTGGATGATGATGATGATGATACATTAAGCCAGCCTTATGCTGGCACGGGCTCTTGCTCTTCAGCAGCCTGTAACTGTGAAGTAAACAACTGCGCATGTGAACGCAACCATTTGGCTCAATTTAACTACTGGGATGGAAATGAAAGGGGAGAAGTCAGAGGGAAAGGATGATAAAAAAATATAAGAAAAAGAATAAATAAAAGATGCAGGGATCCTTGCTGCCTTCTATGGACTGCACGTTAAGGTCACTGTAGAAGGGAAAAGCAAAGGGTAAGGAGGTAAATGATGATAATGAGTAGTGAAGTTGAAAGTTATCTTATACATTTGGATGGACTGTATGCCATCAGGACTAGCTAATATAGTAGATCTAAGGGGAGATTTTGAAAGGAGGTTTTATGAATATGAGGAAAAGGTAATTTAGACAGTTTGATTACCAGGGAGGGGGATATGAACAAAGAAAATCTGAAAGCGTTTCAATGTTTTCAATTATATGTATCACTATTTTGGTGCTGGTTAAAGGGATGTCTGTGAAATTCTGCCTGAGGGGTAAAGTAAAGTCGTCCAGGACAGTGTAGCAAACAGTGCTCTAGTGGTTGAGCTACTACCTGTTTGCAGTATTTTGCATGTCCTGTTTTCTGGAAAGATCAATTGCAATAGATGCACAAGCTAACCAAGTCGTAGACAGCTGATGATGACGGCTAATCTCCTGGAGGTATTTCTGGAGAGGGAGAGACTTTGTAATTTAGTGCATTCAATATACCATTTAGGAGACCCTGATTCTTGGAAAAAAGGGCGACAGATTTCGCAATATGCTTCGTTCTGGCAGTACCTGAAAAGGGGATTTTTGAGTTGATTGAGGGACTGATTCAAGGTAATGCTAATGGTGAGTATATGTACATTTTCAGTGTATGATTGATTCTTGATTGCAAGAATTACACATTAAGAATCTGTGTGAATTGTAGTATCACCTTCTAGTTTTGAGGAATCTTTGAGTGCTTTTTGGATGGCAATTAATTCAGTTTTAATGTAGATGTAAGATTGGATAGTCTCCAACCACTTTTAAGGGAGGTGGAAACTACTGCTGCCGCTGCTGCTGGTACATTTCTGTCAACTGAGCCATCTGTCTAGTAGATATTAGGTGCATTTGTGTTATCTATGGCTATATTTGAGCGGCTTGTCTGAGTTGATTAGGTGTGCAGAGTGCCTTATTCATTGGGAGCAGAGTGAAGTTGAAGTTAATGGGGAGCGAGACCCAAGGGGGGTGTTCATTGTAGTTGTTATAGGAAACTTCCTTCTTGGCTGCTGCAGCTTCCTTTTACATATGTTGTTTTTTTTCTCAGGATATTGAGAAGATTTCCCATATGGTTTTTGGGAGGGTTCATCTCCTCGTGGAAGATGAGAATTCTTGCCATTTTGTTTTTAAGTCTCTGCCAATTTTCAGGGTTTTGAAAATGATCAGAGTATTTCTTTGATCAATCCTGGATTGAAGAGAGAGGTTTGTTTCTGCTCTGAGTAGACAGAGTTTGGTCGACAAAGGGGCACCACCAATGACTTTCATTGCATTGTTTTCAATAACCTCAAGTAACCAGCCTTGCGGAGGGGCATAATTTTTGTGAGTATGGTGCTGCATAATCAATTAATGCCCAAGTTGTTTGAATGTAAAACATTCTGAGATGACTTGTTGCACCTTGTCGAAGTGAGATGATACTTTTTCATGTCTGTGATTCGACATTGGGCCTTCTGTTTCAGGTGCTGTATTTCGTTGGCCAGGGACAGTTTGTAGTTGATGTTGATGTTGACCTCCCAGGTATAAGAAGTCGCTTACCCATTCAATGGATTTTGTCCATGATGCGCAGGTTTTTTAGGTCGTTCGCGGATGCTTGATGTCCATGGCTTTTGTTTTGCAATGTTGATTTTAAATCCTTGTTAGTTGCACTTTTCTTTGATCACGTAGAGTGCTTTGTGGGTTATTCCAGTTGAATGTCTCCAGGTTGTTGAGACATACCAGGCAAACATCATCTGCATAAAATAAAAATTTCTACTCCTTTCGGTAGCTTTAACGTAACCAAAATTTTCCAAGAGGACATTAGAGAGAAAGGGACCAAGAATTCCTCCTTGTGGTGTTCCGTTTTCACGTTCAATGAAATCAGAATATGCTCCTTAAAAAAAGGCTCTGGCTGATCGGTTTCGGGTGTATTCTTGAATCCATGCCAAAATTTTGCCTTTGATGCCTTTATTTTTTTTTATTTTTTTTTTTTTTTTTCTTTTTTTTTTTTTTTTTGTGCAAAGAGGATGAGAGCATTACAATGGAGTGCCAACTCATAGGCTTTTTTTTTCTGAGACCAAGGAAAAAGACTACAGCTTTTTTGTCATTGATTGTAGAAAACACATCTGTTATGCATTCTTGGGTGCCAATATTTTGTGTATGCATAGATGCGGGGATGCAAACGTCCTGTTTTCCAGAGTAATCTGTTGAGAATCATTCTTTCTGCTACTTTCTCGGTGCAGCTGATGAGGGCAATGGGCCTTTAAGCCTCCAGGTTCTTTCGGTTTGGGAATTGGGTTCGTGTCCTGCTGGTTCCATGTTCTCGGTCTGACTCTTTCTACGTAAGTTTTATTTACCAGAGTGAGATATACTGTTTTGGCAGCTTCGTCCTTATTTTTTAGCATGCTGTACGTTATGTAGTCAGATCCAGGTGCAGTGCCATTTGCTTTTCTAAGTGCAAGGTTTAAGCTGTTGGAGGTGAAGGTGTATTTTGAAATTCGTCAAAGCTTAACCAATATGTACTGTTAGTGATAGTGATCAAATTAGTGACGACACTGATATGTTATGTAGTCTAGAATAAATGGAAATGGAAAAAATGATAACCACATTATTGTCAATGATACAAATTCAAAATTGTAGCTTTCGGAAGCGGTTCTGCTGCTTTCCTCAGTCCGGGAGAGAGAGAGAGAGAGAGACAGAGAGACAGGAGAGACAAAGGAGAGAGAGAGAAAAGTGTGTGTTTGGGTGTGTGTGTGTGTGTGTGTGTGTGTGTATGTTTGTGTGTGTGCATGTGTATGCGTGTGTCTGTGTTTTAGCTGAGTGTTCTTTAGTTCTTTTCTTTTATATATGGCCTACGATATTTTATTTTACTGTCATGCGCAGTTTTGTATCTTAATATTGTTGTTTTCAAGTCTTTATTCCTTTTAGTGGTTTAATGATTTTTGTTATGCTACGCTTAGTTTATATAAACTTGATATTTTTTTTATATAACCTCATAATCTCATAATTTTCTGTCAGTCCGTTCGTTAGTCTCTCGCCGCAGACGAAAGCTAGCGTTTTGAATTTCAGTTTCTTGATATATGTTGGTAGTTTTTCAGTTTTGTTTACAGTTTCAAATGTGATTAGGGCAAAGCTCCGTTAGTAAATCAGTCATGGTCCAAGAAAAAAACAGACAATTAGTAAACAAAGAAGTAAAGTTTTTGGCATTGTTTATAGTATGTTATATATGTATATGTATATGTATATATATATATATATATATATATATATATATATAATATATATATATATATATATATATATATATATATATATATATATATATATATATATATATATATATATATATATATATATATATAATGTGTGTGTATTTATGCAGTTAATATCAAGAATTAAAATAAATATGTAACAGCACCCCTTTGAATGATAGCCACGAGCCGCCACTAGAATAGGCATCCCTTACTAATGGGTTAGGGAAACTAATTTTATTGGGAAAATTTGATGAATACTTAAAAATGAAATAAAACGAAAGGTTTGCCATTAACAGCCTGTAAGTTTTGGAATGAAATAAGTTGTGTATTTTTTACTCAAATTTTTTCTTTATGGTAACCAGTTCTCTAAATTTAATCAATTGAATTTATTGAAAAAAAAAATATTTAATTTCCAATAACGTTCAAACAATCTGTAGTACCATGATAGTTTGCCTAATATACCTAAATATGTGAATACCTCTAAAAAAAATTGGTATGAACAAGTCCCGTCTATCAAATTCACGATAAAAAAAAAAAGAGAGCTTACTCGCCTTTCCTAAGATATTTCCTGTGTAAATTAATTATATATAGAAAAGAAAAAAATAATTCAATAACCTGCGTACAGAATTTTTTCAGGAAATCATATGAATGAAAAGATCTCTATGTTCTCTTCAATGTGCCTAGGAGCATTCAAGTGCTTGTCAGCCATAAATTCCTAGATAAATTCCTAGTCAAATTCCTAGAAGCGAACTTCAGAGAAACATGTAGGGACTTATAACTGGCTCATAACTTCGATACTTGCTAAAATGGACTTAAGAAGACACGTTTACAATAAAAATGACATGATGAAAGAATGACCTAAAACACCAGTTTTTTACTTTGTTTCACCAGCTTCCAGCTGTTATATTAATTGTGAAAATATTCGATATTAACCTTTAATAATAATAATAAAAAAAAATGCTATGTAAAGATGCCTGCGTGAACAATATCTCGCCAGGGAAAAGGATTACGTTTCATTTCATCAGGTATAAGCAAGTCAGGAACTGCAAGTCTGAATAAATCGATATCATAAATAATCCATTTGAACTGGCAAAAACAATAATGTTCTTAATTTGTACATAAATGAAGAATCAATACGTAAGACTTGATTGATCCCATGGTAATAATATAGTAAGGTGTAAAACTCCTGTTCACAGGATCTCCTAGATTCCACAATAGTAGTAGTACAAATAATAAAGACAAATAACATTTTCCTTTATTATTTTCCTAGGCTTTAAAATCTAACCCTAGGTCTACCCATCTTTTCTTCACTTCAGTGTACGTGGTTTGCTTGAAAATACCTTAAAATCGAATGATCATGCACTGGGTTTCTTCACTTTCCTCGCGCCTATGGACTTTTATCTATATCCATACAATGTTATTACTGTGATAGAAGTTACGAGTGTATGTGGTATACATAATTATACGCATACATACATACATACATACATATATATATATATATATATATATATATATATATATATATATAATATATATATATATTTATATATATGTATGTATGTATGTATGCATACATACATACATACATCCATCAACATGATCAAAATTAGCATTATCTGACTTGTTAGAACAAGAGACACTGCATTTGCATCTACTGTTGCACAATACTTGAAGTATTTGCAGGGTCTGTTCAGACATGACTGGGTCGATCCTTACATATACTGATCCCCTGGCCATTTCCCATCGAATCTGCAATAGCCACTTCTCGCAGACTTAATTCCCGATCCTTTGTTGCATGATTTTTTCAATACCTAGGGTGAACTGATTACGGGTGTACACCTGCTTAAGTAAACCGTGTTTTGTCCTAAGTATATACTTCCGTTGTCCATTGGCTGAACGATAATCGCCTTTGCATTCGCAAAATCCGCTCGCCCGCGGTCAAACGGAGTGGAATGGGAACCATGATTGTGTCCCTTCCTTCATTTTCTTAGCTTGCTTCTCCTGTTCTATTGTTCAGTCTGAAATCCATCCGATTCTTTTTACCTAAGCAACAGAGTTACAGGTTCATCAACATTGTCATTGACAACTGAACAAGCACTACACACACACACGCACACACACACACACACACACACAGTGCTTCGAAACATTTGTATCTGTATGGGATAATAATTCGAGCGTGTTTGTACATTTTTGCAAATTGGCCAGCAGTTGTTCGGTCGTTTTATAAAATGATCAACGATACCAATAGTTATTTTGCAAAATGACCAAACCCGTGGTAATTTTTCAAAATGACCACAATTATTTTGACATTTTGCATAATGACAGACATTTTGGTCATTTTCCAAAATGACCAGGCAATTTGCAAAATGAGAAATTCTGCAAAATGATAGTAAGATATATATATAGTATGTATATATATATATATATATATATATATATATATATATATATATATATATATATTTATATTTATATATATATATATATATATATATATATATATATATATATATATATATATATATATATAGTTATAGTAATATATATATATATATATATATATATATATATATATATATATATGATATATATGATATATATATATATGTTATATATATGTATATTTAATATATAGGATATATACATACACATATATAAATAATATATATATATATATATATAATATATATATATATATATATATATATATATATATATATAATTTCAATATATATATATATAAATAAATATATATATATACACACACACTTGCACGTCAGTATGTGGATATGCTCGCTCACTCAAGTGACATTCGAAAGTTTGGTCTTTTTTCTAATAGTTTTTCGTGCGTCTTCCCTGGTACGTAACACTGATGTATCTACAGCACTCGAAGATTCAATTGTCTGCTCCCTTGAGTGACACAAATCTCGGAGAGAGAGAGAGAGAGAGAGAGAGAGAGAGAGAGAGAGAGAGAGAGGGAGGGCTACCATTCCATTTTTTATCCGCATTCCTCCATAAACATGAAACTTGTAAAGAGAGTTTTACCTATTGCAGTCCGAGTTTGGTTTATGGCCTTATGCGCCCTGCATCGATAAAGCAGTTGGGGGGAAGGAATAGGGGATGCGGAGTGGGGTGATATTCAGAAATTGCTCAGGTCGTAAACTATCTAAGACTAAGGCTTACCCAGTGTGCATTCAAAGTTCAGACTTTTTCTTACCCTTGATTGTAAATAGTGTACCTTCCGTTTGTGTGCAAAAGTTCTCAGTACCAAAGGTGAAAGTCTGGGCTGCCTGAGGGACAGACTGTAGTAGCCCTCTGGTTGAGAAGAAGATTTTTTTGTTTTTTTTTTTTTTTTTTTTTTTTTTTTTTTTACTTTATAACGTTTCGCTCTTTTTATATTCCTACCTTCCAACTGTATTGCTCACGATTATACCTGTGCCTGTAGTCATTGCCATAAATGTTCAGATCGATTTGTTAATGTCTGCCCTCATCCAGGGTCACTTTAGCACCTACAGTCATCTGAGACTTTTGTCAAGTTTAAGCATCTTAAATAATTTTTGTTCATAATAATAATAATAATAATAATAATAATAATAATAATAATAATAATAATAATAATAATAATAACATGTAAACGTAAATACTTATTACAAATTTATATAAAACGAGAGCTTACAGGAAACTGCTCAATTCTCTTATCAGTCTACCTAAAACTGCAAAGTTACCATTAAGTAGAATGTTTCGACATGAATTTTCTTTGGCGTTAAAAAGAGCTGATAGCTAAAGAAAAACTGGTCCTAATTTAAAGGCAGGCAATTCCGCAGTTTCAGGTAATACATACATATATTCTTATGGTGTTGCCTTTCGCATGCATATCTCCTCTCGTAACTATGAAAGGTTGTACTAGCTACAAGTGTTTCCAATGTTTTCAGATTCAGTAGTAGTTTGCTTAGAGTTAATATGTTCAATAATGGATGTTCAGAATTCACAATAATATAATGTGAAGTTAAGGAATAACATTAAATGTGAAAAGATAGAGAAATATGATTGTTCGTTCGAAGCAGGAAATTGCTGTCATCACTTGAGATAAGAGGAGCTTGAGTTGTCCATTTTGTTTTGGGATCCTGTCAATCATACATTTTACATGACCTGTTTCAGACTTGTGTGTCTTTGTAGAGAAGCCACGTGGAGATTGCATCGTCACTCGTAAGATCGTTCTAGAACATTCTATACAAGAATATGTCATCTACAGGAAGTGGTGTCACTTAGTCTTTGCTTTTAGTTTAAATAATTATTCCTTTCATTTTAAGAGATTTTTATTGGCTGAAACTGTGTGATAATAAATGATATTTATAATTGTAATCCCACCTTCTCTCTATTTATTACTTTGAAACAGAATTTTTAAGATAATAGTAGTGTCTCGCTGCTCAGCCATTTTGGGGCCGAAGCACTGATCAGTTTCCATACTACGAGAGCAAATTTTTGTTCATTCTGATATCAGAGACCATTCACGTTTGATGGCCTCTCTCTCTCTCTCTCTCTCTCTCTCTCTCTCTCCGTATGAGAGAATTGTTGTTTCACATTATAATAAATATTTTATACTTAGTGGTTGTTCACTCATAAATTTTAGATTTGGTATTTCTTAGATTTCTTTAATATTGCTGAGTGCTTATTTGCGGAATCTGAACAGATGTTGTAAAAGTGTGTAACAGGTGCCTCTTGTTTAAGTGTTTATTGGTGATATCGAAAAAGGCCGTCTAAAACTGATATACGAAGGTAAGACTTTTCAACAAGTTCAGTGCACTAATCTTAAACATAAAAAGTACTTGAAAAACTGAAAATACTTAGGTTATTCCAAGGGAAATTTTTACCATTTTTTTCACATTTTGGCGTTGGTGATTTTTTTTCTTTTTGGCATTTATCCTGTTTTTTTTATTAAAGTTATTTTTTGTGCAATTATCCATTTTTCTTATTAAAGTGTATTTTTATATGTATATTCCGTGTGATTAACGCTTCCTTAGTGTTTTTGCAATTTTGGAATTTTCCACAATTTTCTGTGTTGATATTTACTTTTATAATTTTCTTAACTTAGATGTTTTCATTTATTGATCATTATGAATTTGATTGAGTTTAACAATTATGAATTATTTTGCATTTACTCAGAATTCTTTCCAAGTTTTTATTGTTGTTTAACACTTGTGAATTAATTTTCGTTAACACTTTGAATTTTGCTTGAATAATTTATAATAAATTTTTGTATTTAAAATTCTTATGAGTGTCTTCTTTTTTTACCAGTATATTTAATTTTGTTTAGATAGAAATATAGTGGTAATTGAGCTGTTTTCTTTCAATATAATTGAAGTGAGTTAGATCCAGGGAAATACTTAAACTTTTAAAGTTGTTGATGGAGTGATGCCCTTTAATTAATTTAATTACATATAAGATTACCCTGCACCTGTTTTAATGAACTTGGTCTGATTTATAAATTTCTAAGGGGTCACTGTTGCCTTTAGAGCATTCAGTCGTATTTCATCTGTGATGAATGTTCAGGTGTCTGGCTGTTGTGAGGTAACTATTTATATGATTGGTAAATGTAGTAACCAGATCCTCGTCTTTTCGCACCAGGTTTAAATGGTGCCCAGAACAGATCACATTATCACTCTAGTTTATACTGGTGGTGTTAGTGATATATTTTGTTAGGAGAGTGACCATATAGTATTCTTTTTTCTTTTTTTTTTTTGCACATATTGTGTTGAGTGTTAGCTGATAACTTAGAGAAAATGGCCTAGTTTAATGCTCATGAATTTTTAGCAGCCCCTTCCATCCAAGTTTTATCTGAAACAACTCTGACTAAGGTACAGTGGAGCGCTTTAGCAGTGGCATGTGGTGGATATGTGTCTACTAGTATGGTAAAGGCACAAACATTGATAGACTCTTGGTAGAATAACTGATGAAGATGAGTTAGAATTAGCTTAAGAGTCGTTGAATGCAGCGCGTGCTGATCTTATAAATAAACAAGAAGAAAAGAAAGAGAAAAGTATTGTAGAGTTTTAACGGTGGCGGTATGCCTGCACAGGCCGACTGTGCAGTTATAACTGCGAATAACAGAACATTAGTGGCGGGGCAGCCATAATGGGGGATTTAATAATATATATATATATATATATATATATATATATATATATATATATATATATATATATATTATATATATATATATATATTATATATGCACTACATACAGATATATATATATACATATATATATATATATATAGTATATATATCTATAGTATATATATATATATATATATATATATGCATACATACATATATATATATATATATATATATATATATATATATATATATAATCATATAATATATCTATATTATATATATATTAGCTCAGGAGTGAGAAAATCTGGTAGCAATTGAAGGCAGACAAAGGAGGCGCGAACTAATCAATACTAAACGGTGCCCTTAAACTAGTTTATTATTTTAAAAATTTACAACTTTTGCATTTATACAAAATGAGTCGGTATCCTTAAATAATCGCAAAAAAGAAAATTGGAAACATAATCGACGTTTCTTTAATTTAAACATTCATTAAAATTGACAGGAAGGTAACACCAATGAATCAATACTCTCATTACCACAACAAACTCTCCTCAAAGACTGCAAAACAAGAATTACGTATAACAGAGACAGTACATAAATGACAAAATCAATAAACATCAGACATGAACAGCACAAGAATTACATTTAACATAGCTACTACATAAAAAAAATAAACGAACAACCATAAACCAATCAATCTCAAACAATTGCCATCATGAGAACCAAATTACTGTAATGTCAAAAGGAGCTGGTTACTTTAAACAACACAAATATTTCACATAACTTTTTAATTGTCGATCCATTAAACATTTTGAATACATAAATCATGCCTGTTAAGCACCAACACATTGAGATGCTAAGGAACATCAAAACAAAAAGTTTACATCAGACAATTATATTTAACAGGCAACAACACGCTTTCTATCTTTGCGATAATATTGTCACAATAAATACATTACTCCCAAACGACAAGAAACAATGACAAAACCACAAAACAAAATAACACCACAAACCAAACTGTGGCAAAATAACACAGGCCATGCTGCCAAAACAGACAATGCTACAAGCAGTTACTACTGTTGTACCCCCATGTGGCAAACGCACGTGGTAGGCCTACCTGACGAATTATATTTCCCTGCACGAGAATGACCATGGGCTTGCCGCACAGCTGATAAAAACCTAGATTCTCGTGATCATGTTTTATGTAAATATCACCAACATTGTTATCGTCACCACTTACAAATTGTTATCATACTGTACATCATACTGCCAGCTATTCAACCACATATATCTATTTTATGTACGAATATCTTATGTCTGTATTTCAGTCATTTTGCATTTGAGAAGAAGCACAGATGGCCAATAATCCTCATCACTCACACAGAAGATGGGATGATAAGTTACCTCATTCCACTCAATTGGCTTGAATTCTTTACCTACACAATCAAAGAAACAGATGGCACGGCCGGTAAAACTGTAAGATGGGATAAAATAGTTACCATTGCAGAAAATTTTGGCTTAAAAATCCATAAAGCCGGCATAATGCATTCTCTTATTCTCATGCAACAAGCACTTACAATACAATCAGGAATGGCTGTGGACGCTCACCATGAATACAACCCCATACTTGGAAATATACACAGACTCAAACAGCACCTAAGCTGGTTGTAAATCAAAAGATGGAACTACTTTTACTTTAAAGGACTGGCTGTGGAATCCACAGATACTAGAGTTTGGTGAAGGAAAAGAATACAAATACCCTCCAGGATATCTAGGTACAATTAAGCGGTATCATGTTGGTGAAAGAAAAGCATATACCATCTACCCATACAGACTGGTGATATACCTTTGGCAATTAAGTAACTGCTCCCAATCTTACGCCAATTCGTGGTGGAAATTTATATTATAGCAAACCTTGTTTGGGAGTCAAGCATTTTCATAATAGTCCTCAACAGTACAATACAATTATTGTTAGACCAAGACCTGTAAAGGGTTCAGATGGAAAATATCTTCAGTTTCATTTTTCTACTTAAGTTAATATGTTTATTGATTTAGAAATAAGACTGCCTCCAGATGGTATGACTGACACTAATGCTCAAACTCACCATCAATATTTACATATATTGTCTACTGGCAATTTCAATAAAATGGTAATTCATCATGCTATTTAATAAATAAAGTTTTATAAATGTCACCAACATCTAAGTTTACCCTTACTATATTCATATGGTATAATATAATGTGACGTTTATAGATCGTTCGTCTACCCAGATATCAATTAATTAATTTGATTTGGAAAACGGCAGCCATTTCTTTAGAATATCAACTGATTTTTAGTAAAACGCGGGAAACCCAAAACCCGCCAGCCAGAGATAGGGGGCTCCCCCGTTGGGGGAAAAGAGTCTTTTGTCAGCTTTAGGGACGTATCTCAAAAGGGAAGGATGTAGGCAGATTGGTACTTCTTAGACCTATATCTTAAGCTCTCTTTCCTGTGACCCCTCTGCTGGCTGTATGTCTTGTTTCCAGGATTTGCCTTGCTCGTGGGGGGTTAAGCTGAATCCCAACACCCAAGCAAACGACCTGAATTCTGCCTCAGTCGGCTGCAAGACGTGATCTCGGACGGATGTCCAACTACCTGCCTTCCTGTTAGGCCTATCTAGGGCGTGAGTGGTGCGCCAAGATACCCAGGCCCAAGACAAAGAGGCCATGTTTTTCTACAAAGAGCCACTTAACACGACATCCAGGTACGTCATGTGAAACAGCATATTGCCAGTCCCTTATCACCTATTATCATTTTGATCCTCATTCTCCCAGTTCGATTTCCAGCCCCAAAAGGAATTCATCCTTTTGTTCCCTCTCACTGCCTCATGGCCGCATGCTTCCCCTTGTGTGATCGTCCCAGACCAATGGAGTCATTGCATACCTCAGTGAAATATTAAAGGTTTCTTCTCCCCAGTGTTAGAGAATTAATTAATCAAAACAAGAAATCCTTTTTTCTTTTATCTCGTCTAATCTGGGATTCTTTTCCAGATTCCATGAGCCATGTGTCATGTCTCTCTGCCGCAAGTGTGCATTACCCAAGTTTATGAAACCAGCTTGAATTCATCCAATTACATTTCAGCCATTTGTGAGAGATATATAAGTCCCACCGTGTTGGACGCTGCATTTACCTTTTCTCCAGGCCAGCAAGGGCCTTTTTTGTAAATAAATAGCTGTAAAGTAATGAGCTGAGATTTCTGGCGACCTTCCCTCTAAAGAAATTATCAATAACTATCAGTTTACGGTAAGTTAAAGCAATTTCCTCTTGAAATCCCTCAATTATTTCCGTTTACGTATCTAGCCTCTCTCAAGGCCGCTAAATACGTAACAATAACAATAAGTGCAGATGAACCAGCCACTCCCATTTACAAGAGACGTTTCCCCAAACAAGAAGCCAGAGGGAAACCCCCACAGTAGACAAGATCCTCCTAAGAGTATATGCTTCTTTCACTGGAGGCTTGGGAGCAAGGCGAAAAAAGAAGAAAGTTTGACAAGGGCTGCTGATTAAAAAGAAAAAAAAAACACCCAATAACGATGCATAGGTGACCCACCAATACTAACATCAGCAGGGGACAGACAGGTTACTTCATAAAAGAAATTGTGCTTTCCCACTGCTGTATATCAGGTAAGAAAAAGAATGGAAACATGCTTCTTCCTAAAAGATCGAAAGGTCTGACATGGAGTTCTTAGTGGATACTGGAGCGTGCAGATCTTTCATCCCAGCTAGACTGGGAGAATGAATCAAACTTGCCCCACTCCCAATGTATTAACGACAGCCAGCAGAGTGCGATAAATGAAAGTTACCTTCAACGGGAAAGGCTTTGACTGGTCTTTCATAACAGTAGATGTGACAGTGGCATTGTTAGGGGCAAATTTCCTAATAGTGCACAACCTACTGCTTACTAAAACAATAAAGAATTCATCTCCCCAGAAACCGTGCAGATACACAACAGAAAAAGCAGCATCAAGCAAGAAGAAAAGAGATGGACGCAGTTCGTTACCAGAGAAAATGAATTCTCTAATTGACAATTTTCTTGGGAAAATGCTGATGGGTTTTGACAATGAGAATAATGTGTGACAAGTTTATTTAAATCAAGATGACTATTAGAGGAGTAATTGTGTTTCATGGTTTTGGAATTTTTAACTTCATTTTCCTTGGTTTTCATGTTACTTCTTTTGGGTAATTAAAGAGTTTAGGTTTAGCCTTAGATTTGATAACTTCATTTAGCTGCAGAGTTGCTAGTCTGTGGTGGATGCCAAGGTAGATTAAGTTACTAATTAACGATTTCTTTCCTTTTAACCCTTTAACGCCGAATGGACGTATTAAACGTCGAGTCAAAATCTCCCCCGATTGCCGAATGGACGTACCATACGTCGTCTCAAAAAAGTTTTTTTAAAAATTCGCGGAAAAATACTTATAGGCCTACCAGCCGAAAACTTTTGAATCACGCGCCTTGGGGGATGCTGGGAGTTCCACGGATCAAGGTGTTGTTTTTTTTGTTTTGATGCGTGACCCAAGTGCGCAGGCGCGAAATGCCTTCTTCTCGCCCCAGCCAGCATCAGCGACGCACCGTTCGAGAGCGATCTTTTATCGGAACCGAACCGCGTTTTTCTGAGCTTGTGCGAGACTTTGACATTTGTGTTGATACAGACGTTCATAGAGATGTCTGGACGTCGTACGAAACGCGAAAGGCACGTTTTACCCGTCGGAAGGGAACGTGTTAGGAGAGTTTTGGACCTGGATGCTGGGGAAGGAACAAGCACCCAACCTGACCTTGCTCCTCAACGCCGTTCTGTGCGACCACGTGTCGATGAAAGTGCTTCTCAAGTGTCTCATTTGCCGTTAGTAACCCTAAGGAAGCATCGGGCCGTCCTTAGGGGCATTCGTAGGAATTTGGGAGGGCTCCAACAAAGGGACATTGATGAATATTTATCAGAGCTCGATCGAGAGTATGTGGCAAGTCCTCATTTTGATGGCGGATGGTCGTCAAGTGATGAGGACATAACTCTCGATGAAAGTGATGACGACGAATATTTGCCCCCAATGTCCGTTCGAGGGTCACATCCTGAAAGTGAATTAGAGTTCAGTAGTTTCAGTGCGTATGAGGGGGAATCTGAGGAGGGGGATGATGAAGAGTTTAGTTCAAGTTTTCGCGCCGATGAGGATGATACAGAAAGCGAAGGCTTGAGTGAGGGAGATGGGCCAGTGAGGGGGTCTCGTGTTCGTAGTCGTACCCGCGCTCGTGCGCGTGCGCGCACACGGGCACGCAGAAGGTCGGATAGTCGAGCGAGCAGCCAAGGTGAATCTCGGTCGTCCGAAAGCGAGGATGGGTGGACAGAGGACCCCACACCACCTACCATGCATCCATTCGCGGCAAATCCTGGCCTCACCGTACCTGCTCCCCTGACTCCTCTGGGTTTCATTCAGCTTTTCCTTACGCGGGAATTGCTGGAGTACCTGGTAGCAGAGACGGCGGACTACGCCAGGTACTGCCGTGATGAATTGGGCACGACATTGTCGTATTATTGGCGGGGTTGCAACCTCCCTGACATGGCGCATTTTTTGGGGCTCCACGTTTTTTTTTTATTGTTGCCTGCTTCCGACGTCAGGATATATTGGAGGCGTAATTTTTTCTTGGGTACGCCCAATGTGCCCGGCGTTATGCCCCGTGATACTTTCCTGGCGTTGGACAGATATTTCAACGCCTTCAACCGAAGGGCCATACCCCGGAATAACTCTGATCGCCTCATTTTAGTGCACCCAGTGTTGGATTATATCTGTGAACGCTGTGTAACTCTCGTGATTCCTGGAAAGAACCTTTCATTGGATGAGGGGATGATGCCTTACAAAGGACGTCTAAGCATCAAAGTGTATAACCCCAAGAAGCCGAAGAAATATGGCGTGAAATTTTTTTTTTATTACCGAGGCCAACACTGGCTACGTCGTGGACTTTTCGGTGTATTCCGGGGTCTTCTCCACATTGCGAGACACTGTTTTCGGGCTTGTGGATCGTTTCGTAACCAGGGATACCACCTGTTTATGGATAATTATTACACTAGGTATCCCGGCCCAGGAACTGTATGAAGCAGGTATTCACGTCAGTTGGTACCCTTCGGTTGGTGCGTGGGGCCCCGAATTCCCTCAAGCGGTTCGCTAGCCATCCGCAACATCTGGCAAGAGGAGAGACACAGTGGCGGCGGAAGGGAGCTGTCTTTGTCATCTGTTGGAAGGGTGTCCGACTCGTCCCCATGATTTCGACGAGCCATGAAACCTGTCCAAGAGGAGATCGTACAGCGGAAGAAGACACGTCGACAGGGCCGAGTTGTGTATGAGGAGTTTCGTTAGGACCGCCCTACCATCATTGGGCACTACAACAGGCACATGGGAGGAGTGATCTCTTTGATCAGCTCATCCAATATTGTCCCTTCGCCAGGAGAACCAGGAGGTGGACACAAAAGCTCCTCAAATACATCCTTCAGTTGGCACTCCAAAATACCTAATAACTGTACTGTGGGTACCACTTGGTAACAAGCTTCCGAGGTTGTCCCACATACAGTTCCTAGAGGTAGCCGGGAATGCCCTCATCAACTTTAATCCCGAGGAGTGGCCTTCCATCACTGCCCCCCTGCCCCGAGCTGTAGATCTCCCCGTACAGGAAAGGGCAGACTTAAGGGGTGCTACTTCGGTCATAGAGGTGCCAACGCCCCTGCTGTCGCCGCCACTGCTGCCGACGCCCCTGCTGCCGACGCCCCTGCTGCTGACGCCCCTGCTGCCGCTGCCCCTGCTGCCGCCCCCGCCCGCACCACCCCACCCCTTCTCGTCGGGTAGTGGACCCTCCGTGTCGGTTGATGCCAGGGGATCACATACTGGATCTCCTTGAAGGGCGCAGGCAGAAACGGTGGGCCGGGTGTGCCATATGAATGGCAGAAGGAGAGACACCCGGTTCTCTGTCGCACCTGCAAGATAGCTCTATGCAGGTTCGGGGAGTGTGACCGCAAATACCACAGTGCGGTCTTCTATTGGAGTGCGACTCAGCGGCAGTCAGGGGAGGGCTCACGGGACCGCGCCCTATCCCAGCAGCCGTAAGGGCGCGCGTCTCCCTCCTCCACCTGTACTCGTCATGTCGAGAGGAAAGAAATGCAAGACTCTTCAATGGAGGAGGGAGAAAACAAGAATAGAACGAAGAAGAATCAGGATTAGGAGTGAGTATTCTGCATTTGTTTTATATATTATTTTTTCATTTATTATATCAAGTTGTTATATCTCCATATCTATGCATGAATACGATATTTCATTGTATGCAAAAGAAAAGTGTCACCTGCATTCCTTTTATTTATGTATTCGTACCAGAATCAACGGAAATGTAATAAATAAAGAAACACGCACATTATATATTTCGTATATATATATATATATATATATATATATATCATATATGTATATATATGTATATATCTATATATATATATTATATATATAATATATATATATATATATATCTATGTATATATATATGTATATATCATATATATATTATATAGTATATATATATATATATATCTATAATATATATATATGATAGTATGTATATATATATATATATATATATATATATATATATCTATATAGATATCTATACTATATATATATATATATATATATATATATATCTATATATTATATGATATATATATATTATATATATATATATATACTATATCATATATATATATATCATATATATCTATCTATCATATAGTATATTAATATATCTATATATATATATATATATATCTATGATATATATATCATATATATATACTCTATATATATAGATATATCTATTATATATATATATCTCTATATATATAGTTTATCCTATATATATTCTCTATATATATATATAATATAATATAGATATCTATAATATATTATATATTTATATAATATATAAGATATATCTATATATATTTATATATATATATATATATATATATATATAAATATATTATATTATATATATAATCTATATATATATATATATATATATGTATATCTAAATATATATATATATATATATATATATATATATATCTCTATAGAGATATATATCTATACTTATATATATAATATATAATATTATTCTTTACTTTTTTTATGTGGTATTTTTGGGTAAGCAAAATATACATAACAGTCTAGTAATCTTCAGTCATTTATTTCATTTTGAAACAAATCCGAAGGCTCTAGAACAATATTGTGATTTATGGTGAATTTTTATTTTTTCTTCCCTCCGCGCCACGCTTCCGGCCGAAAATTCTCCGAAATGTGTACATCGCGTTATCCTAATATTTGCTCCTTTCCATCATTAGTTGTTTTATAGAGTTTCATATATCAAAATGTGCGCAAATTCATGAAAAATATAATAAAAAATAATTGAATGTTGTAGCTTTTTCTCATTTCGGAAATATGGGCATATAAATCACGATAATTGGGAAAAAACTACGTACGGTCAAATTTGACGCAACCGAAATGGGTCAAAAACCGTAATTGTAAGCTAAAAATCTTACTGCCTAGTAATTTTCAGTCATTTATCTTCATTTTGAAACAAATTCTAAGTCTCTAGAACAATATAGTGATTTATGGTGAATTTTTGAAAAAAATATTTTTCTTCCCTCCGCGCGCCGCTTCGCGGCCGAAAATCTCCGTGCGATTATCCTAATATTTTCTCCTTTCCATATTAGCCGTTTTATAGAGTTTCATATATCAAAATGTGCGCAAATTCATGAAAAATACAATAAAAATTAATTGAATGTTTGTAGCTTTTCATTTCGGAAGTATGGGCATATAAATCACGATGATTGGGGCGGGAAAAAAACTACGTACGGTCAAATTTGACGCAACCGAAATGGTCAAAAAACGTAATTGTAAGCTAAAACTCTTACGACCTCGTAATATCCAGTCATTTATCTTAATTTTGAAACAAATTCGAAGTCTCTAGAATAATATTGTGATTTATGGTGAATATTTGAAAAATATCTTCTACCCTCCGCGCGCCGCTTCGTGGCCGAAAAACTCAGAAATATGTACATCGCGTTATCCTAATATTTGCTCTTTTCCATATTAGCCGTTTTATAACGTTTTATATATTAAAATGTGCGCAAATTTATGAAGAATACAATAAAAAATAATTGAATGTTGTAGCTTTTCTCATCTCTAAAATATGTGCATATAAAAAAATATATATATAAAAATTTCGACATTCGGTCAACTTTAACTCGTCCGAAATGGTCAAAATTTGCAATTCTAATCTAAAACTCTTACAGTATCGTAATATTCGAATCATGTTTATTCATTTTGAAACAAATTGAAAGTCTCTAGAACAATATTTAAATTTACGGTGAATTTTTGAAAAAAATATTTTTTTACGTCCGCGCATTACGAATTCGTTCATCATTTTGTGATAATATTTTTCCGGTGTTGCTTTTATTGTTTTACAATGTATATATCAAAATGATTGCAATTTAGTGTACAATACAACGAAAAAAAATAAACTCGTTAGCTTTCACCGTTTTTTGCACAGCGGGATTTTAATACAATTATGTATGAATTTTTTTTTTTTCGCTACCATATATCGCATTATTTACATATGATAATGATATTATTTTTCATTTCTGATGATTGCATACTAAACCTCAGGCAATGACAAAACAAGGAGCCAAAAATAAACTCTTAATCTTTAAAAGTAAGCGCGCTGTGATTTTTTGAAAAAATATTTTTTTCCGCTTCCGCTCTCACTCAAAACCGGCCCCGGCATTCGGGGGGGTTTTTTATTTTTACCGCTTCGGCGTTTAAGGGTTAATTAGAACAAGGTCCATTAGACCCTGTAATGTATTCACTAAGACTGATCTGCTAAAAGGGTATTTCCAAGTGCCGGTACCAAAAGAAGACATCAAGGAGACTGCAATCATCACCCCACTGGTCACATACTCACTCAACTAGCTGCTCCAGCGTCTGTAACTCAGGAGCAACTTTTCTAAGGTTAATGGACGAAATATTCGGGGACTTCCCATTCTGAGTAATATAAGTGGACAATATTTTAATTTTTAGTGTTAAAAAGACTAAAATAAAACAGTCTAATAGAGCATGAGGACAAGAATGGGCAAAGAAAATGAAAACAATAGCAAATTTCCCAAAACGAACAACAGTGAAATCAGTGCAGGAATTCTCTGAACTAATAAGCAATTATCATAGGTTTATCCCAAGCATTTGAAAAATAATGAGCCTTATTTATCAGTGCCTCAAAGGAAATGGAAAATAGTTAAATTGAGCAGAAGAACAAGATACTGCATTTAAATTATCAAAAGAAGCAGTAACATCTGCAATAACATAAAAATTTTCTTTACCCCACAGATCCCTCACACTGACAACAGATACAAACAACATGGCACTGGGTACCATACTCGAGTAGGACGCCAAGGATGGTCACCACCCATCAGCCTTCCACTGTAAAAAGTTAACAGCAGCAGAGTAGAAGTATTCAACATTCGGCAGGGAACTCCTTGTAGTTTATAAAGCAGTCTCCCCTTTCTGCCATTTCCACCACATGGTCAAGGGACGTCAGTTCATGGTTCAGACTGACCACCAACCACTAGTCCATGGTTCACGAAATCAGCAATAGCCGAGTACTCCTGCACCATTAAATAATTAAAGGGTTCATGTTCATTGAACACTGGCAGATTCCCTATCAAGAAACTGTGTCAACACCATCCAGCTTGGGATATCATATCTAGAGATCATGGAAGCACCGAAGGATGATGAGGG
>NC_087208.1:81363695-81371189 GCF_015104395.2 Macrobrachium nipponense
TTGATTTTCTCCCCAAGTTTCTGTAAGAATCTTCAACGGTCCTTTCACTTCTCTACCAAAAATAACTTCATTAGGTGAACATCCCAGGCTTTCTTGATAAGCATTCCTAACTTCAAACAATATTAACAGTAAACCAATATCCCCTTCTCTTCCTGACTCAGAACAATACTTTGTCAGCATACTTTTCAATGTTTGGTGGAATCTTTCCAAGGCTTCTTTCACCTCTAGATGATAAGCAGTTGATAATCGTTGTTTCACCCCTAACAAATTCATCATATCTCATATCCTGGAATAACTTGGAAGTAAAATTCGTCCCTCTTCCACTTTGTACTATTTCTAGCATACAAAACTTTGAGAAAAACCTACTAGGTTTTCGACAACCATTTTGGCACATATGGTTCTAACAGGGATCGCCTCCGGATATCTTGTCACACGAAACATCAATGTCAACAAATTCTCATTTCCCTTCTTATTCTTCAGCAGCGATCCAACCACGTCTATAATCACTTTGCTAAAGGGTTCTCATCTAACTGCTATTTGTTTTAGGGGGCTTTCTGGATGGTTTCATTAGGTTCTTCAGCTATCTAACAGGTATGACACACAACAGAATCTACTAACATCTCTGTGAAGTCCAGGCCAGAAAAAAATATTTTATGATCTTCTCTACAGTCTTCTTGATTCCCATATGTCCAGAATCGTGAGCTACTACTACCACTTGTTTCCTCAATGGATACAGAATCCAAATTTGATGATATTCGCCCCATACAGTCTCTGGTATATCTGTTGGTCTATACTTCCTCATCAGCAAAAAATTTCCTTTAGGTAATAACAGGTAGGAGTTTATTGCATCTCTTCTTCATCAGGAACTCTGAAGAACAAATCAGCTAATGATGCATCATTCTTCTGTACGTCTATTGGCTTCTCTCTTGTTATTTGACCTACTTCAAGGGTTGAACTTTCAATATCTGCTAACTCAGCTACTGTAGTTTCACTACTATCTTCAGGAACACTTTGACTACTCGGATTCGCTTCAGGAACAACAGGTTCTTCTTCTTCTTTTTCTTCTTGGGAAATCTCCTCTTGGTCAGCACTAGGGGAAACATCACTTCCCTGAAACAATTCTTCCAAGCTCAAAGATCCTTTACTTGATCCTTCTTGGGCCTGTAAATACTCAGTGTCTTCATTTACAGGCGTAGTCCTCTTCATACTTCTGGTAGTTACACAACTAGGAAATAGGTTGGGATTACTCTTCTCTAAATCTACAGTAGAAGTAATCCTCAACAGTTTGTCTGTCCCTACAGGACAAGGAATAAATGGCACACCACTATAACTTCATTACCCAACAGAACATTTACAACTTCCACAGCCAGTGAGTCCTTTACAGCAAAATCAACATTCCCTGTCGCCAATTCATACGACAGGTGTAAGCAGCATACAGGAGTTACTTTGTCTCCTCCTATACCCTTCAAAATAACCGAATCTCCTGTGAGACTCGTCTCCAACTGAGGATGAACACCACATACTACCACACTATGGTTACTCCCTGTATCACTTAATATCTCGACTGGTACCTGCTCACTCACTCCTTGACCTTGAAGTGAAAGCATACCCTCATTGATATATAGCTTAAAAGTCTCTGCTTGAGGTTACATTTCCACTGGTTGCTAAACATTCAGTTTGATTAGTTTCAGTCTTCTCTGGAGTCTGATTTTCCCCACACTGCTCTTCGTAGTTTGTTTCACCTGGTCACCTTTCACTACTTGACCAACTGGCTTTGACAGCTGTTGATTGCGGTAACGCTCTTGACTGAAGTGTCCTGCTGTTCCACCTTTAAAGCAGGCAACATTAGATTTCTGTAACTATCTTGAAAAATTGGGTGAGGATTTCACACTGGCTTGTTGAGGAGCATTAGCTTGTGTGTTCTTGGTAGTATCACTTGTAGGCTTCCCATTAATTTTTTTCCTGAAACTTGGACGAGATTTAAAACCTGTCCGTTGTTGATTCTGGTACTTGGCATTAAAACTGTGTTTGCTACCAATTATATTGTAATCTTCACTCAGTGTAGCTGCTTTGTCAAGTTACTTAACCTCTCTCTCTCTCACATAGGCTCTTATATGTTCAGAATTCCCCTAAGATATTGTTCAAGAACAACTAATTCTTCTAGTTCAACAAAAGTTTCAACTTTAGCAGACTCCAACCAATGTTTAAAACCCTTTCTCACTTTATAAGCATAATCTGAGAAGGTTACCTTTCATCTTTTCTTGAATTGCTGAATCTTTCACTGTATGCAGTACTCTGGGGTCATCTCGTAAACTTGTAGCACATTGTGTTTAAGTACCTTGTAGTCTTTACACTGTTCAGCTGTTAAGGCTAAATAAGCACTTCTTCCTTTACCAATTAAAAGACTTTGTAGCAAAACTGACTATTTATCTTCTGACCCATCCCATATGTGAAGCCACTTTCTCAAAGTGATTAAAAATCTCATCTGGAACTTCTTCAGTAAACTTAGGGATTAACTTTTGCACTCTTACTACATCAAATACAGGGTCTTGATTACAGGGTCTTGATTACGTTGATTAGGGTTAGATGGTGTTGCAGGTAAATTAAATCTAGCTCTTATCAATTCCATTTCCCTTTCATGCCTTGTGACTTCTCTTTCCTCTTTTATCCTTTCTCTGCTGCTTTTTCTTCTTCTCTTTCTCTTCTTTCTCTTTTCTTCCTTTCTTTTCTTTCTCTTTCACCTTTCATTTTTAGCTTGATCAAATTTTTTTCTGCTTCAGTGCGTCTAATTAACGATACGCTCTTCCTCAGTCCTCCGTAACAGCAACGGCGTCAACGCACGATGCTCTGGCTATAATTGGCTTGCTGATATCATAGAAAATTAGTAATAAACTTCCAGTAAAAGGACGGTTTAGAAAACGAATTAAATATTCCCATGTTAATTTGTTGAGAAAATTTAAATTTGGCCCCATTCCAAGATATTTGTGCCAGTTAAACTAGTAGTAATTGGTTGCTTTCATTTTTCTGTTTCATTAAAGGGGGTTAATACTTTTTTGTTTCCAATTTAAGACTGACTTTCATATAACGTGTTACTAATGTCTTCCTTTGTTTCATTGTTGAGTTGATTAGTTTAATTTCATTTCAAAACGAACTTACGTGGGATGTAAGCAATGAATAAACATACATAGTCCACATTGCTCGAATTTCTTTCAACAGAAAGTAGAATATATTTTGCTCTTATTTTAAAAATGAATTACATATATGATGCATAATCATGAATAGACGCACATAGGCCTATTTGTTTTACATTATCTTAGCATAATGAATATTTATTCTCATAGAAAAACTGACTTGCATATTTGGTTAATAACCACGAATAAACATACATAGGCTTAATCTGTTACGATAGCCTTTGAATTTTACTTGTCCAAACAAAGTCTCATTCTCATAAATTTCAACGAATTCTACAAGACATTCAGGAATGATGCTGCCATCTTTCGTTTTCATTATACACAAATTATTTTTCCATTGGAAAAACAGCAGAATAATAGATATGTATTTTCTGATCCGTATCAATTATGAAAAACAAGTAAATGCGATATATCATTAATTTAGGTATAAATATTTTCAATTTAATAAAAACTTAACTCTATGTTCTTGACTGGTACTACATCCCATCTGTCCGCGGACGGAGCTGAGCGGCTCAAAAAAAAATAAAAATTAAAATAAAAAACTTGCCTCTACCACATTAACGTTGCGGTGTACAAGCGCAGCCGTTTGGTCGAAACCTCTTCACTTGATTATGTAGGTTAGTTGCCTTCGCATTGACATTCTTTGACGTTTACCTAACCAAGTACCTACAGGTCAGACCCAGTTGTGACGCTTAACTTACCGTCGATAGTAACACGAGCCCATATACTATACTCTGTTTTTTTCCATCTGTCCATCCACTTGTGGTGTTTGCGCGTGGTAACACTGCATCCCGGGCTTTAAATAATATCCCATTTCGAATAATAACGGTGTAATTCACATACAGTAAATTATTAAAACACTTTTCAGTTGCAAATGTACACCCAGATATCCTTTTATTTACCTAAAACTACACATGGCATAACTATTTCAAGCCAGGGACGTAGTGTTACCATGCGCGACTACCACAGGCAGATGGACAGATGGAAAAAAACCGAGTATAGTATTGCGTTAATTTTATCTTATCATTGAATAACAACCAAAGGGAAATTAATGTAATGAGTACCTTGACCTTGACCCAGATTCCAACCTACGGGTATGCTCTGTCTGGTTGAACTCACGTGACAGTGACACTATCCTTTCTGTTGTCATTTGAAGTAAGCGTTAATCTTAACTTTGAGGTAAATAATTCAGGTGCCGGTTGCTATTCTAGAGTTGGGATCACCTTGTCTCCACCATGGTTGCAGATTGCTAGGTAGTTAACTCCACATGGTTCTCTCTCTCTCTTTCTCACACACTTCATATATATATATACATACATACACACACACACACATACACTATATATATATATATATATATATATATATATATATATATATATATATATATATATATTTATATGTATATATATATATATATATATATATATATAGTATATATATATATATATATATATATATATATATCATATATATATAATATATATAATATATATATATATATATATATATATATATATATATATATATATATTATATATATATATATATATATATATATATATATATATATATATTACTATATAATATATATATATATAGTATATATATCTATATATATATATATATATATATATATATATATAGATATATATATATATATATATATATATATATATACATATATATATATATAATATATATATATATATATATAGTTATATATATATATATTGTATATATATATATATATATATAATATATATATATATATTGTGTGTGTGTGTGTAAATGTATATTATATATACATTTACATGTATGCATGCCTAAAATTATTCAAGTGTTTAAGAAATTACTAAAATTAATGATAGAAACTTTAAACTAAATCATATTAAACAGAAAACCTTGTCAGCTGGATGATAAATTCGCTTTATATAAGCGTAAAAAAAAAAATCCGTACAGAGAAACATACTCCACTCGAAACTTCTTCATAACAAATCAACGTCATTTCGAGAGAAGCGGCCCTGTTAGTGAGAGGGGTAATAAAAGTATCTGTTTTACATAAGAAAATAAGTTTTCTATCGAGAAGTTGCTCTGCTCAGTTGTTCTCTTTGGTACTTAACCAAAAACTTAAATGGAGAAGAAAAAGTTCCCTGTAAGAAAGTGCGTGATCCCGATGATGGCCAATTTAGCCAGTGAGAAAGAAAGATATAACTTGTACACTTATTAAAATGAGAATCTTTAGCACTGCAGAAATTGAGAGAGAGAGAGAGAAGAGAGAGAGAGAGAGAGAGAGAGAGAGAGAGAACTTATTAGCTTATTAAGGTAATATGAGCAGTCTTTTCCTGATGATGAAGCTAGCCTTCATTTATTCTTTTTGAAATAGACAGAACAGAGGTTGGTGAGTAGCTTTGTGTTTAGTCTATTTTGCTTCAATAGTTTCTCTTTTCTTTTTTTTCTCTTTTTTTTTTTTTTGCCAAGTTAAAGGTATTTCAGTCATTGGTGAGTTAAAAGCTACAATAATGTATATGATACTGTCTATTTTTCCGAAATACAAAAAGATTCTAAGACAGGTGGTTTTCGACCGTTTGTCCTCTTCAGCCAACTGAAGAAAAATGCGTGTTCTTCTTAAGAGACATTTTTTTTCTCTTGGCAGTCCAGGAACTGTCACAAATAAGAATTTTCAATGCGTTTTTTATTGAAAACTTGCATTTTTCTTCAGTTGCCCGAAGAGGACCACTGTGGAAACGGTAAGAAAACTACCTGTCTTTTAACCTTTTTGTATTTTGAGACAAATAAACAGTATCATTAACATTAACGTAGCTTTTAACCGGCATAGTGATGTACCATAGATTTCAGTCATTGCCTTAGTCGAAGTGTGCGTTGTCGTAAGGGTCTGTAAGAGTCCGTTTTTTCTCTTGCATTATCCTAAATACTGTTACAGGTTTTGGAAACTGCCAGTAGTCGTGGTTGAAGAGCGGCTGTGAAAATACCCGGGATTCAAGACTGAACATAAATTTAATTAAAGCGGAAAAATCAAAAGAGGTCTCCTGATGGACCGGATGAGACGCGATAGGTGAGCTTCCATGAGGAAACCTGGTTGATCGTGTAAGGTTTAAAAAAGATGTTCCTATATAAATCAAAATTGACAATATCTTTAGGATAAGAGTTTCTACCTGAAACCTGCTACAGTTTTCTGCAAAAGCAAAACACAAACACTTTAAACTGATAGTTATGTTTGATTGAACAACTTTTAAGAGTGCACGTTAGCCTTCCATAAAATGCTTAGGCCAACTCAATCTTTGGAAAGTGCCTTAGTGAGCGTTCAAGTTCGTAAAAATATATATTTAGGAAGTATATGGAAATTAATCTGCTCTTCATGAAAAAGGAAAATAAAATAATTATCGGTTTACATTAAAGTCAAACCACCGTCTTAACAACAGCCGCATTCACGGTAAACGTATAAGAATAGACAATCTAACATTTTCGTTATCATTCATCCTCTATACATATGTAACACAAACATTTGGTTTCCTTTAAAAAACTTTAAATGGAAATATTTACAGTTCATGCCACCTATGTCAGCACGTAACTTTCAGTCATAGAAACTGTGCCACTGTGCCTGGCCCTCTGGCGTTCCTCAGGCCTACATCTGCGAGTAGATATTGACACTTCTGTTATAATGGACAATAGCGAGGAGAGCAGAATATGAGTGAATAAAAAACGGAGTGCATATGTGAAGAGAGAGTTGTGGGTGAGGGGAAAGGGGGAGGAATCTGCGATAACCCTCAGCCTCCCCTCACCCTTTTAGTCTAAAATTTTGCCCTCAGTTAATTGTTTTTCGATTGCTTTTACTTCCCCTCGCTTTGTATCTCCCCTCATTCATTTTTCTGTTCTTTCATGAATACACTCTAACACTGTCAGCGTCTGGGCCGTGAATTAACACCTGTGTGTAGTACACACTTGAACACTGCTCGACATGGGATGCCAACTGATCAGCTGACCTCTGCATTTTTAGTCCTGCGGTTTCGCTTAGCAACATTTTCTGAACGTGACGCTTTGTTCTCTCAATTTATCACTGTGTCTTTTCCCAAAGTTTTTTTTTCAGGAGAAACGTTTTGATATTTTTTCGATAAAACGGTGCTATATTCACGTGTATATCCATAGCAATACTTGTCTATACAAAATAAATTACGGCAGTAATCACACAAGTAGCAATCCTCTTTAAATTGAAATCCACAAATTTGTCTCAATTTTGCTTTATAAATAGCAATGGCATCGTCTATAAGTGTTAGAATAAAGC
>NC_087208.1:81371689-81417197 GCF_015104395.2 Macrobrachium nipponense
AGATAAAACATTGGTCATTGGAATACAGAATAGTCAATTACTGTTAAAACCTATTTAAAACTATTTACGACCAGTTCGAAGGTTTCAAAACACAAAAATATGTGTTAAAAGAATTCATCTAATAATTATCACATGATCTTTGCGAAAGGACAACATTGCTTAGTTTAGTTAACAACCCTATGGCAAAGAAAACTAACAAATAATAATTTGATTATTCATGCTCAATCTTTACATACTAGAATCATCAAACAATCTGCCATGTTTTTAAGAGCACTTAATCTAGTGAGTCCAGAATTTTTAGATGATGAATTTGAATATATACGTACCATTGGCATAAAAAACGGATACAAAGATGAAGACTTTCAAGAATGTTTTAGATTATCACGTAAATCCTTTTATTCTAATGCTAAACCAACTAGAGAAACCCAACATAATTTGGTCTTACCATATCACCCTACCTTTGAAAACATTGTACATCCTTTGAAAGTGCTGGATTTTGGTTTGGGATTTTCTTTCGTCAACACAATAGGCAACAATCTTATAAGAAATAGTCCTAAATATGATGAAGGTATTTCTATCAGATCCCATGTTCATGTAAGAAGTACTATATTGGACAATCGAAAAAAAGTTTGAGGTGCGAAAAGGTCAGCACAAATATAGTATCAGGAGAAATGATAATAACAATGCCATAAATGTCCATAATCATCATGTAATGACGCCATTTTGTGGAATTGTTTCCCGAGTACTGCTAAAACAAGGAATAATCATGATGTCTACTTGAAAGTGCATGCATTGCCATAAGTGATTATAGTAATTTTAATAATCGTTCAGGGTTATCTAAAACAGATCCTTTTTCCTTACATATAGTTAAAGACTTCTTTTCACTGTAAACGTGTTTGAAGCGTTGTACTATGTTATGAAACAATTGAATTGGTTATAAACCCTTTAAAACAGAGGATTGCTTTAATTTATGTGCTATGCTTGATTGCAGTGATATAAGGCGCCTTTGTCGAACGGCTACCTTTGAATATGGGGTTGCAAACTAAGCAATGTTGCCCTTTCGCTAAAACTAAAGTAAAAGCAAACCTTAATACAAATTAGAAAAACTGTTGTTCATTACGTAAGTTTTCTTTTATGGAAAATCTTTTCGCATTACAAAATGCATAAAACATCAAACCTTCAAAATACTAACATCTACCAAATATCTAAAAACTTACAACCGTGGAGTTTAATATCTTAATTGATTTAATGATCCAAAACTAAAAATGAAAAGGTCCTCGGCATGATCTGATAAAGAATAAATATACTAAAAATAAAGAAAAATATTAATCCTAAATTTTTATCACAATATATTAAGAAAAGGTCGGGGCAAAACTTTTACGCAAATAGCACAAGCTTTTGCATAATTAAATAATAAAAAAAGCTCAACATCAATAAACGAAATAGATACTTAACTTAAATCAATCCATAGGAACCACATGGAGACAGCGAGACGGGAAAAGTACGAGTCGGTGTGGAACTGCCTCACCGGGCGTCACTGAAACCAACCCATGGCGTCGAACTTCAGAAGTGGGAAAAAAATTGAAATACTGGATAAATCCTGCAAACTTACCCAAAGAATTTAACCAGTGTTTCATCTACAAAAAGCGCATTATTTTTTTAATGTATAGTCATGGTCCAAAGAACAGATTCAAACAATTCTGAACAGAAAGTTCTTAAAAATGTACAGCCGCCTTGAAAATACACGAAGTTGACGTAAGAAAAAAAAATTAAAATGGGATTCAACTACAATGTTAACTCGAAAGACATTTATGTGAAATATTACTTCTCGTAAATTTTTTCCAAATCTACGTTGGAGCAGATGAACCCAAATGCATAACCCAGAGTCAAAGTATACCGGGTCTGCTCACGAGGCGGTACTAAAACCTATCCCCGCCCCTTGTGAAACGTCATCAGTTACAAAAGGACCATATCTTTATGAAACAATATTTACGATAACATTTTCATATGTATTATTTTGCGATGGCGTTTTTTTTTATATAAATTTTCCTCTTATTGCATGTGGCCGTATACTACGTTAAAGTACAAAGAATGCTCTTCCAAATGATATATGGCACATTACAATTACGATTACTTTCGATCCCACAAGCGCGCACAGAAAAAATTATCTATGCATACAAAAATGTGCAATTACTTCATCCGTCAACCTACATACATTCACGTTTTCCTAGCGTATCTGACTGAAATGATGATAGAAAGAAACTGAAAAATGGTTAGCACGGCGGTAAAATGTACTATATAATGCATAAATAAAATTGAAAGGTGTTCTCAGAAATTTTCGAGGAATTCTAGGTCAAAGACGGACCAAAATGTTTAAATTTTATGTAAATATTTACCACATTTTTTCTTAACTATTTTTCAATCTTATTACATTTTGCCATATACCATGTAAAAGCACAAAGAATGCCCTTTCAATAGTATATGACACATTACAATTACAATTATTTTTCAAACCCATAATCGCGCACATAAAAGATTATCTACGCACGCAAAAATTATAAAAAATTAAGCGTTCCTGGGAGATCTGAAAAATCTAGCCTGCCCCTTGTGAAACGTCATCAGATACATCCAGCAAGACTGACGAATATACTTTCAATGGGTATTAAAAACATCAAGCATGTGACCTTAATACAAGATTTTATCAAAGATTTTATCAAAAAAACCACCATGGCTATTATGGATTGAATCTCATAAAAACAAACAAGCTTCTTTAAGTAATTCAATGAGACGCGCGGGAAGTGTTACTCTTGTGACGTCACAGTATTAGCTCTGTCCCCACTGCCGAGTTGAGCAGACCCTATTATATACTTTGACTCTGGCATAACCGACAAACCGCTAATCGTACTGATACGTCTACCAGCCAAACTGTCAAAATGAAGGAAGAAGACTTTACATGACCGACAAGAGCGCTGCGCAAAGGACCCTGGAACCGCATAAATTCAATAATCGGTCGACACAAACCGCCGTAAAGGAAATTAGCGTTTCATTTGAGCCGTTCCAAAAATAACCTCGCCTGGCCCTAAACAGATTTGCGTGACGAATACCGATGTATAAGAAAAATTGTTTAAACAAAAATCTAACTTACAATATAAAAATTATTTTGTGGATTTCCATTATGGTCCATTGATGTTAATCATAAAAATTCTTAAATCTGGATTTCAAGGAATCGAACAAAATATTATTTTTATCCGGTATCTTCAAAAATCGACTTTTCATGATTGTAACAGTATTAACTACACAGTTATTCACCAGAAACCTGAAAATTTATATAAAACAAATCCTTTCTCTCTCTCTCTCTCTCTCTCTCTCTCTCTCTCTTCTCTCTCTCTCTCTGACGCTAACTGGTTTTCCTCTACCCATCATCGAGAAAGTGTTCAGGAAGTGGGAGAAGATAAACAAGCTAAGATACGACTTCCTATGCACTTTTATTCTCATATATTTATTTCGCATATTTCCTTAACTGCACATATTACACTAATCCTATCGTCAACAACAAAATCTTTACGATCACTTTCTTAACGATAGTAGAATAATGTAAACTTTATCGTATGATCAAGAAAAAATACCTGCTTCCCACTCCTCATTCTTATTCCCGTGTCTCTTTACGGTGCGACATCTGTTGGGTCTTCCATTAATTACTTGTTCAACTGCCTGGGGGTTTCATAGATCATAGTCAGCGAATTCGAAACTTTCTGAATGGCTGAGGAAACGGACTTTTGAGCACGATAGTACATATCAACCCACACAATTGTTTTAGAAAAAAGGAAAATAGAGTAAAAACGTAAACAAGAATAATGTAGCATAAAAAATAAATAAAATAAAGTAAAGGAATGCGTATGTCACTGTACTTAGGCTTTCATATAAACCTACTTACCTTTGTTAGTTTCTCTCTCTTTATATATAAGTATATATATATATATATATATATATATATATATATATATATATATATATATATATATATATATATATATATATATATATCATTTACCTTCGTATGCCTGCAAAACCCAGAAGGGTATAATTAATTGCCAGTTACGTTTGTATTGTGTAATACATACCATACATACACACACGCACACACACACACACACACACACACACACACACACATATATATATATATATATATATATATATATATATATATATATATATATATATATATATGAAGGTAATGCCACAGAGGAAAACGAAATATGATAATTGCCTGTACATCTTCTGTTTGAATGGACGCTTTAAATTAAAGGCAAGTCTTGCCTTCAGTAAATGGTCATAAAGACCAAAAGATTCAAGGTAGTTCTCGTTTTTCATTTTCCTCCGTGTCATTACAGTTATTATACATAGCATCACGTCTTATATATTTCGTGACTAGTTATTCCTCGGCTTTTGCATTGCATTCATCAGACATTACTTTGTGTATATACATATATACGTTTTATAAATATATATATATATATATATATATATATATATATATATATATATATATATATATATATATATATATATATATATATCACAGTAACAACATCATTAGCAATTATACCCTTCAAGGTTTGCAGGCATAAGAAGGTTAATGGTGTAAGATTATGACAATAACACTCAGCTGCAAAATCAGTTATGAGTAATTAAGCAAGGTGACACCGAAATGTCTCTTGGCCCTGCAGAATATTTTGACATCGAGGAGAGACGATTATCATTATTCTGATAAATTCAACCTCGACAGCTTCAACTCCCGCAGTTATTACTAATAATCTTCTGAGCTACCAATATTCTTCTTGTTCAGAGATTTAACAAATAATTTATTCTCTAATGATAAGAACACCATACAAATGAGTATTTGTATATAAAGTGCGTGTGAATGTCCATATGAGAGAGAGAGAGAGAGAGAGAGATGAGAGAGAGGAGAGAGAGAGAGAGAGAGAGAGAATGCTGATTCATTTTAACATTTGCGTGATTCATGCAGCATTACTGTAAGGATTTCACACAATGTTGATAAGCAGCCTATGCAATCTCTGGAAGTTAATAATGCTATGAAAAATGTATTTAATGGTGCTTCATCCTCGATTCATTAGTTAAACATTTTCCCTGTTTAACTAATGAATCGAGGATGATTACATATGTAATTTTTACCGCTCTTTGAATTCGAAATAAAAGTTACGCTTGTTGTTCTTTTTCAAAAGTAAACATTTTTAATAAAGGAAAGATGTGGGAAATTATTCGACCCTTCAGATATCTCTCTCCCTCACCCCACTCCCTTGGGGTAAGCTTTAATCTTCCTATGACTGAGAAATCTGCCCAAATCCTTAACTCCAGGTGTAGTCCTTTGGAGACTTCCTTCGCCGGCTCTGGAGTGACTCAGAGGAGAAAGTCATCTGGCCCAGTGTTCCTCCTACGTGTCAGCTGCCATGACACCAGGAGGTGCTGCTTGCTCACCCACGTGCATGATCCTTATAGAAAGTGGAATACCCGTGAAGTCAACACTACCTGGAAGGAGTGAAATCATCCTACGACATTATAAAGGGCACTGCATGAGCAGGTCATTCTCAGAGACACTGGAGACACTACCTGGAATACTTGCATGCAGTCCTCTCACTCCCTTGGAGCTGCCCGTTGTTCTTCCCACGTGTCTGGTCTAGAAGCCTGATTAACTTTTTTTACGAATCCTTTTCACTATTACCTTCCACCACTGGCGCCCTAAGAAGAGGAAGATTCCATCTTCTGAAGAAGGAATGTACCAAATTTGGGTACTTGAAATCAGTTATGTTCCAGTTATTTCCTCTCACTGTTTTATTTTCTTTTCTAGTGTAATATACCTCAATGGGACCTGTGTTCATAAGTGAAGTGCTTAACAATCTTTATGTAAGTGCATGAGTCAGTGTTGCAGGATCGAATTGCTTTGGCATCCTAAGTGCACTCCCTCGATTCCTCTTTATTTATGCTATTGAATCATCAAGTTACCATGACAACAAACTTGCTCATCATTGGAGAAAAACTAACAAATTAGCGCTCTGTTCCATGGCACAGAGCCAAGCCAAGACTATAGTAAAGAGACTTTTTGAGACTGTGGTAAGCAGTGCCACATGTCTGCAAACTATAAGCACTGCACCAAGCATACTGCTATTAAGGCAATCCAGACTGTCATCCATTCAAGATGACCTAATGAACAGATAGGCCTCGAAGCTGTAACCATCGCATCTCTTAATGGGTCCACTCCCCTTTAAAAGCTGCTGAATGTATGAGATGGAAGGACTTCTGGTGCCAAAAGCCATGAGAATGAGTGAATAAATATCTACCGGGTTGACAGAGTTGTTAAGAATCTCCCTGTGGTTCGCCTTCGGGTTACTAAAGGTGATTAATCTCAGGAGAGGGAATACCTCGTCAGGGTTGTTCAGTCCCTCGCAACTAGACATCTTCTCTTGGGATAGAATCTATTCCATGACAGCTACAATCCACGAAGAACCTGAAAAGGAGACTACTCTCTCCAACAACAACAATGATCCACTTCCTGATGATATCTACCTAGCAGAAGTACCCTGACTGCATGACCAGCCTGGCACTCCTCAAAGAGAATCTGCTTCTGAACCTCTTACCGCCCTCCTCATTACAGCGGCAGACACATCCGTCCATCACCTGAGCCAGGAGCAGCTTATCCGAGCATCAGACAGAGGACACCATCTTAAGATGCCACTGCTCAGAGGCTGCCACCTCAGAAGACAAGGTATGAGACATGATCAAGGACGATTTCTTCTCAAGGATGAGGTTCTCTACCGTGTAACCCCGGGAAGGATTAAGCATAATCAAGTCTTTCATCGGCTGATAGTGGTCACTCCATCCTTGCAGCAATACCTTTTTTGTTTGGCACATGATGGCATTGGTTAACACTTCAGTGTCACTCAAACCACCCATGCCATCAAAGGCAAATTCTATTTGCCTGAACTACGCAAGGCAGTTAAGGAGTTCATCACAGTATTCAAAATGAAGTTGTGACGTTAGTAGGGATTCCCTTCCAAGATGTCTATATAGACTACTACATGCCCCAGGGGTGTATCAAAAGTAAAACTGGAAAGAATCGCGGCCTCACAGTTATTGACAGATTTTTTTAGATATCCTGAAGCTATCCCAGTTCGGAGTAAGAGCTACAAAAATGCAGTGAAGGCTCTAATCCAGTTCTTCTGTCACTTCAGCTTTCCTGTGACAATCCAGACAGACTAAGGATGTCATTTCATGTCCACAAACTTCAAGGATGGCACGGCCAGCCATGGTGGCAAACATGTTTGTTCAATGCCTTATCACCTGGAGAGCCTAGGGATAGTCAAACATTTTCACCACACCTTAGGCACCACTCTGGCTAAACTTGAACATGAAGGAGGAGTTACTTGGAAGGAGAACCTCCCCTACACCCTCTTCACCCTTCAGCAAGCTCCCTCAGAGACAGTAGGATACAGTCATTTCGAGCTGCTTTATGGTCACATCACCCGAGGCCCTCTTGACATCCTGCATGATGCCTGGGCCGAGCCAATGAAACCCAAGTGGTTGAGAGACCTGCTGGACATACAGAGTAAGCTTCAAGCTGCATGAGTGGTCACCCAGGCAATGGAATCCGCTTCTCAGAAATGAGCCAAGATTAACACTTTCCATTCCTGCCTCAGCGAGACGAAAGTAACTGTTACTCTAGGTACCCAGCGGAGATTGGGGAGGAGAGGAAGACAACACTAGGTCCTTACACAATCTCTTTGCAGGAGGCGAGGGCAATGCAACATGCTTGCTTCCAGTCCTCCCAGCTGACATGGCAGCTATCTTCTAAAACAGAGTCCAATCTCTTAAGAACCGCCTGTCATAAAGCCTCAGATGGATCAGCAAGAGAAGGGTCCGATGACATGGAAGGGAGAAGCAGCAAAATGGGTGGCAGAGATGACATCACGGCATCAAATGATGACAACACAGATGAGCGAGGCAGCGCAATGGAGACGACTGGAAGTGACGTCATCAATGGAAGTGACATCCTAAGCGGTGATGACGTCACGGCTTCCCCTCGATCCGAACGGGAAGCAGACGCCACTGGTGGAGGGATACAAAATGACCCCATGACGTCACTAGCGGGGCTGATGCCATGGCTTCCCTCTGACTCGAAGAAGCGGCAATTGTCAATGGCGGAGCTATACAAAATGGCTGACCTCGGCTACCCACGAAGACGAGGCCAGGAGGAGGGGGGAGGGCCTGGACAGCATGAGGAGGGGGTTAGCGAGCATCCATGAAGTGCGTCAGCAAACCCTCCAAGGACAGTGAACCGCGTAGCCCAAGTGTCCCCAAAATGCTGCAATTTTGGACGCCTCCGACTCTGAAATAAAAGACAATGATGAAAAAGCCTCCTCTCTCTTGGGATTCAAATTAACTCCCGAAGAAGAAGGGACAACATTACATAAATCAGCCTGAGGGCCTCCTGATACTTCCAACAACGAATCAATGGAAGAAAAGTTAGGGGACAAAGGTACAACACTAGTATGGGGTGTTACAGCAGCAGGAGACGAAGCATCGGGGAGAGGAGAAGAAAACCCCTCCCACAAAGGGAAAGTAGAAACCCTACGATGCTCCCTCTTTCTATAAAATAACCTCCACTACTCTCTAGGCCACTCACGGCATTCCGTGCAGGGATTCGTTATTGTACAAATGTTAGAGCGACACCTACTACAAGTGACATGGGGGTCGATCGCAGCCGAAGCCAAAAAACGAGAACACGGTAAACCTGGAGTTGCGGGGCACATACGCTGACAAGGCCGAGATGGAGCAGAAGAAGCCAAAATAACTCACACACACTAAAACACAAGCGAAACGGGCAATGAACCAGGTAAAGGCCGAGAGAGGTCAACCACAACTCTCGCCTAGGCAGTTAAGAAAAGACTGATACGGTGGCGTAGATGTGTGGTCCTCGACCACTCTTCACCCAATATAGCACACGTTGCCAGATCTCACAAGATTCCTTGCTTCCCTCTGCGATTTAACTAGATCCAGATAGGCGCTAAAAATTATCCTATTGTTAACACCGAAGGTTTATTCGTGTATGAACAAACAATAGTCGTTGCAGTTTGGGACCGAAGGGACACTGCAAAGACCCTTAGATAATGCTTACATTACGAGCGGCTCAATGGCGTGGTCGGTGTGGTGTTGGCATGCCACCTTGTTGGGTGTGAGTTCGATTCTCAGATATTCCATTGAGATGTGAGAGATGTGTATTTCTGGTGATAGATGTGTACTCTCGGCATGGCTCAGAGGTCACGTAAAGCCATTGGTCCTGTTGCTGAATAACCACTGGTTCCATGCAATGTAAAAACACCATAAAAACAAACGTTGCCTACATTACACAGCGCAATTTGCAAGGAAGGCAATATCTCCCTACAGAGGGACAAAAACATAGACTCATTGTTAAATTTCAAAAATACTGTTGACTATCTTCACTTAATTACTGTAATTTTTATTTTACCTTACAAAAAGTTATATGGTAGATCCATTATTCGATAGTTAATATGGGACGTGGCAGATAACTGTAATGCTCAACAAGCCTTGAGGAATAGAATGACACGTCAAAATGTCAGAAATAACTTATTGCAAACAAGTTTACTCACACTATTCCCATTCAAAAGCAATAAGTACTGCTTCTTGACATATTGTATTTTCTTGTTACTTTATTTGACTTTATATTAGCTTATTGTTCACTTAAGAGCTTCATACAATGGTTTCATGGACGATAATGTGACAGAGCTATGCCTGATAAGACAATATATAAGCACAGGAAAAATTAGCAGGAGAGGTTGGACGGTAATGATCAAAATGGATTTGAGTGAAAGAAGGAATGAGGAAAGTATGCCTTTTTTTTCACTCAATCCTTACCATTGTACATTCTCACTTATGCATTCGGCAAAACATTAATAGCTATTCCCGCACTATTTGTACAGGGAATACTTAATGTTGTGCAGACTGTTATAGTGAAAACTTAGAATAGTTTTCGAGTGAACAAAGACATAATGAATTAGGAAGAGAAAGAGCTAAATTGATTCTCTGTCAGGACCTGGACATTATTGTCTTTATGTGAACATAAGAATTGTCAAAGGTTTAGATTGGTCAGTGATCCTAACACAAAATGACTAACAACCCTCTATCTCTTTTTCTGGTTAATATTCTGTAATTTTTTTTATAATTGCTTTTTCCTTGCTTGCTTTCCAACAACTCCATATATTTCTCATACCTGAATGATATTTATAGGTTCCACCCTTAGGCTATGCCCTAAATTTCATGATCCAAATCAATCCAATCCACTGTGAAGAGTGGCCAGTTTAAAATAGTAACCTGTCAAGTATAAGGTGATAGGGAAATTAAAATGGAGATTGCCATTTATTTATATAGTGGATCGAACCCCATATAGGTGTATTTTCTGTAGGTTTTGTTGCTGTTTGAGGAGTTGGTTTGAAGAGTAGATCATTAAATCGATATACTTTGATTTATTGATAGGTATCAATATGCGTAATACATTTTTGTAATGAACCAACTATTGTTAGGCTTATATGTTTCAAAAACATATTTTGCAAGTACAGAAATGAAACATCCAATACAGAAAAGCAATTTATTCTCCATTGCTGTCCAGGAAGATGTCTTCATCTTCATCCCCATCATCAGTAGCTCTGTTTATGATGACAGGTTCCAAGCTCTTATGGATATTATCCAACGTCGAGTACTCCTCAAAGCACTGAGACTGATGTATAGCTCCTGTCCACACTTCCAGGTTAGCGCAAAGCCTGCCCTCCTGTAACTTGGCTTGAAGGTTCGCCCTGGTGAATCGGTAGAGGGATGAGCGGACGTGGTGTTTTATGCACTCACATACCTGCTCAATGACACTGAGCTTGGGGTGGCCAGGAGGAAGGCGTACGACTTCATGGCCCCACTCCTGATGACGTTGTCCACTTTGTAGCAGGGCTTCGGCTGATTTTTTTGGCAAATGAGAAGTAGCTCTGGGCATGTATGTGGTTCCTACTTGATGAGGTTCTCCCTTTTGGTGGCCGATGTAGGGCAACGACTATCTTCTGTTAGTGTGCTGTGATATGGAGCATTGTCTGTCTGATGGCTTTGGGGCGGGGGGGGGGGGGGGGGGGGGGGGGGGAGGGGGGGGGGGGGGGGGGGGGGGGGAGACGGCAGGAGCTGTGTTGTTAGCCCTTGGTGGTTAGACTTGGCTGGGTAGCAAAGGTATGACCCTTCTACAAAGCTATTGGCCGTGCCAGCTGCAACTACCACAAAATGCTCTCCTTCTCCAGGTGGCATTTGATGGCTGTAAGAGGCACTGGTGTTAGCCTTTGAGGTCGTCCGTCTTTCTCCTGGCCTCCCCGAGCTCAATTCCATTGAGCAGGTATGGGGGTGCACAAAATACACATCCGCTCTTCCCTCCAGCGATTCACCAGGGCAGACCTTCAAGCCAAGTTACAGGAGGGCAGGCTTTGCGCTAACCTGGAGGTGTGGACAGGAGCCATTCGTCAGTCTCAGTGCTTTGAGGAGTACTGGATGTTTGATAATATCCATGAGAGCTTGGAACCCACTCGTTGTGTCCCATCCTGGTGGTGAACCAAGTCTCGTCCACATTCACCACCTGTCTTCCCTCCTCCCAGTGGTGCCATAGAGCTTGGAGAGCACTGATTAACCGGCACGCGATGTCGAGTGATTCCTTTCTCACGTACTTCTTTCATTGAGATGTCCAATACCGAAATCCCATTGCCTGCATGAGCCACAGTACTGAAGAATCTGACGTCTCCTCCGGAATGATGTTGGCAGTCTTGAGGTCAACCATCAGGGTACTAACTGTGAAGTACTGCTTCTCAGCAAATTTATGGTGAATGAAACGGCGAATGGCCCCAACTATAAAGTTGTCGAACACAGGTGGTTCTGGTGTTACTGCAGGTGTCGAGGGGGGAGAGGTGGGGGACCTGGTGGCATGGTTGACTACTTTCTTCACCGCCTCCAAAGTCATGCCCATGATAAATCCAATGTGTTCATAAGGCCTAGAAGAAAATTCCAACACTAGCATATATCTATATGACTAGGACCTGCTTCGATGAAGTGGAAGTGACAGTCACAAAGTGATTCTTTATGATTCGCCAAGGCGAACGGCAGTTTGTTATCTCTCTCTCTCTCTTCTCTTTTCTTCTCTTTACTTTGGCCGGCTGGCATGGACTTCCATAGATTTCTCACATCAGTCATGTTGAAGGATGGTTGGAAACACTTGGACTTAGAAAACAAAGTATATTCTCTTGAATATTTACAAATTCAGTACATCTTGAGATAGGAGCTTTCTGAAGAGACATATCTTACGAAAAGGAAAGTCGGAGAGCAAGTGATACAAAGTTAACAATGTTTTCTCTCAGAAAGGAAGTAGTATTGGACAGACGAACACACATCCTTGACATGTGGGACATTTGATGACAACACAGTTATCTTTGGTTCTCGTGAGAGCCGGTTTTGACATACCAGTCCACGGGAAGGATGTTCGTTCGTTTGTCTGTGGTTATGATTAGTTAGCATTGCGCACATCCTGAATGGACTAGGTATTTTTGGGAGTGCAGTTATGTTTTTAATAAGGAAAAGGATTACTTTTCCATTTCTATGTAATTTTCATTACACATACACACACACACACACACACACACACACACACACACACACACACACATATATATATATAATCTATATATATAGATATATATATATATTATAATATATTATAATAATTATATATATTATATTATATATGAATAATTATCACATCGAACAGTGATCCATTTATATATCAATTCAAGCTACAAATGTCCTTTAATATCTAAATTCACTTTACCTCCCAAATGATATATTTTCATATATGTACCGAAGGGGAATTTTTTAATTGATAATAATTGTCGGGTCCCCCCATGGGATCCGCAACCACCGTCCAAGTGGCACGGGGACGAAATCAGGACAGTCAGTGACGCGTCTCTGTTGGCTGATTGGACGGTGGTTCGATCCCATGGGGGGACGAAATTAGTATCAATTAAAAAATTCCCCTTCGGTACATGTATGAAAATATATCATTTGGGAGGTAAAGTGAATTTAGATATTAAAGGACATTTGTAGCTTGAATTGATATATATATATATATATATATATATATATATATATATCTATATATAAACAACGGAAACTCCGTTATTTATTTTCCCTTGTGGCTTATACATGAAGGTCAGGGAGCTACCTGGAAATTCACTTGACGAGAAGAAATCGATACCACTGTTTCCAAGCAGCTCCTGTGTCTGAAGAGCCTTGAAACACGATGCCTTATCATGCAAAAAAGTGACTTCTTCAACAGATAACACATTTTCAAGATCTTTGAGGAAAGGAAATACTCCACCAGTAAGCACAGTATTCGCCATTCCATGACTGTCCTTTTTCTTTGATGATCCACATTATCCGTTTGGTTGTGAAACAGAGAAAAATTCCCAAACATTCAGGAAATTTCACATCATCACTGATATCATCCAACTTTGCAGCCTAAATGATGTCATTTTTATGATTTGGCTTCCTGACTGTGTAAATGAAGAATTCATCTAATGCAGCAACATGGAGAAAGTCAGCTTCATCCCAATCTTTAAGAAATGAACCACAAAACCATCCAAGGTCTTCTCTCTGTTGCTGAGTGATGTTGGGCTTGCTGATAACTTGAAATGGCTTGATACCAGAATTTTTCAACTCACGATATACAGCACTATAATGTCTCTTCTTTCCCCTTTTGTTTCTAGTTCAAGCGCCAATTTACGTAAAGATTTTCTTGGTCTACCCACTCCATCAGCTATGATGTTTTTGGACTCCTGAGAGAGGACTTTAGATCTTCCAAGATTCTCACTCTTTTCACGATGACAGTCATATGGATTTTTGTTCCAGTTTGTTTTAACAAAGGATTCATCTCTTTTAATGTAATTAGCCATCCAGGAACGTGAAATAAAGGATGCGCCAGCACCCCTGGCCTCTCTGAAGGTTATAGCCCAGATTTGGTCAATCCATCTAATTTCATATATATATATCTATATATATATATATATATATATATATATATATATATATAATATATATATATATATATATATATAATATATATATTCCACTAAAGCAGCAGTTTCACATTCCCTCTTCCTCGACCTGCACCTGTCAATATTAAACCATCAAGAAGAATAATGACTTGGATATTAAAACAACATTGACAGTAATGAAAACGATACTAAATTAATTATCACTTTTTAAACCAGTATAGTAACCCAGCCTTCCCTTGACCTGCAATTCCTTCGTCTTGTCTCTATTACTGCGGAAGGCGCAGCAGCAGAATGCCGTTCTATTTCTCATGAGGTCGGTGGTCTAAGGATCATAATATCTTTGCAGTGGGGGAGTGTTTTAATATTCATCTCGCTGTATCATCGCTTCTTATCCTTTAATTCCCTCGCGTTCTCTCCAAATTAAGGAAGAGATGATATATATCTTCTTCCGGAAACTCACCGCAAACTGCTGAAAACTTTTCTCATAAGGTGGAGTGAGGTGGAATTTCTTCTTTTTCCTTGGCATTTTCTTTCCGCACTGCCGACATATTGTCTCTCATGGTTGTTCTCCCTAGCCAAGACAATTGTCGACGCAATACTAAAGCGACAAGGCAGAACCTGAGCAAGGATGTATTTTTGCTTGACTTTTTTGCCAAAACTTGGCTATATAATTTGAATCATTTATTCCATTGAGATCTTCCAGGACTATACGATCCACCACGTAGAACCAGATTTGCGGTCAACTCTAAATCCTGAATGTTTTTTTGGCGAGGCTCAAGTAGCTGGAACGTCAGAAGTTGTTTTGCCTCAATCGTTTATCATTGTTTTTTCACTTGCATTGTTTATGTTTCCCTGTTCTTCATATTTCGCTGTACTTGACTTATTGTTAGTTTTCTGTAAAAGAAAACTAATGAGATGGCTATGTCTGTCCGTCCTCACTTTTTCTGTCCGCCCTCAGATCTTAAAAACTACTGAGGCTAGAGAGCTGCAAACTAGTATGTTGATTATTCACCCTCCAATCATCAAACATACCAAATTACTACCCTCTAGCCGCAGTAGTTTTTGGCTTTTTGGTTTATTTAAGGTTAAGTTAGCCATGATCGTGCGTCTGACACAGCGAATCCTATTCCAGAGGGCGTCGCTGACCCACTCACCACGTGACCGCATCAGGGGAGCAACTGAGCCCTCCCGGTCGCAGCTGAGAGTTTCATACTGCAGCACATCGAGATTTTCATACAGAATTATGTGCTGTACAGAAAACTCGATTGCGCCAAAGAACCTTCGACGCATTTTTTACTTGTTTTTTACTGGAGCCTGTGGACTTGTATCATCTTGCTTTTCCGAGTAGTAGTTGCAACTATAGGCCTGTTAGTGCTGTTTCTGAAGATATTCTCTAGTTATAATGAAGAAGGGAGGAAGAAGAAGGAGGAGGAAAGGATAGAAGAAGTTAGAAAAGGAAGAGAACGTCTTTGATTACGACAAAAATCTCTAAAAAAGAAAAACATGGGCTTTCAAGGTAGACCTCTAAAAAGTACTGAGGTTCATGTAATAATGTTACAAAAAGAACAAGACTAGTGAAAGGAAGCAAGTTATTATTATATAAAGTAAATAGCAAACTAAATACGAAACCAAAGTAAAACAAATCTTGCTTAGAAAAGTGGTGTATTATTTCAGCAGTGCAGCCTTCCTCAAAAATTGACTGTCACCATTTGTAACCATGTAAGATGACTGCTTTTTGGTTTTACATGAAAAAAGAAAAGAATGTCTGGCGATGATCAGGTTGGTATATAAGAAGCTCCTCCCAGAATAAGGATATTTAGGACCTGTGAAATGAGTAACGCTCACTTTGACATTCGAACATAGGGTAGTGAGGTTTTACAAGAAAAGTAGCGTTCACAGTCATAACGGAATAAGGATGGCGATGATGTGATACGTACATCTCTACATATTTCTGCGGAAAAGGGATTCTGACTTTGAGAGATGAGTGGTTCTCGCCAACTCAAAGTGCTCACGCACTAAGAATGGAAGGGAAAATTATCCATATGAATTAAGCTTTTGGGAAATGGCCAAACGATGGTGCAAATGTTTATTTGTGAAATTCGTAAAAGGAAGACTGTCTACTGGAGCAGTTGTATTGAAGGGTTCAAGGTGTCGGGATGGTCCTGAAGACTGTTGTGACTAATGTCCTAAAGCAGATGGCTTTCATTTCATTATCTCTGAAGAATCGATACGTTTCTGAGAAGAATGGATATGAACTCGTGTTGTAAAGGAAGGCATAAGAGGTACAACGGTAGGTAAACCAGGAAGGCAGGGGAATTGTATTACCTTACATTTTTATTAATGATTTGTTGTGCTGCCTTTAATTAATATTACAGTGTATATTTTGGTATACTTGGAGTAAGAGCACTAAAACGAAAGGGAAAAAATTTCTTAACAAACACTAAAAGAGAGAGAGAGAGAGAGAGAGAGAGAGAGAGAGAGAGAGAGAGAGAGAGAGAGAGAGAGAGAGAGAGAGAGAGAGAGAGAGAGAGAGAGAGAGAGAAACACTTACGAACAAGAAGACGTGTTTGGCCACTGACACCGACCTCTTGATCTTATATGATGATACTCTTCTTTCACTGAGACGCGACTCATTCAGCGCTTCCTTCTTTTCTTATTTTTTTTTTTTTATTTATCTTTTCGTCGCCACAAAGACACAGAACTCGCAAGATGAGAGAGAGACGAGGATTGGCGGGAACCCCCAGGAAGTGGTCTTTGATGGTCTATCGCCTTCCATCAATAACCCCTCGACACTGTCATGCCAATTCATCATCCGTGGAGAATCATCACCACCTGATGATGAGCCCTTGAGTGCCACTCCAAAGTTTCCTCCTCAGTGCAATGTCTGTAGCCCCCTCCACTTCAGGGTCCTCCGGAGACCTCCCCAGGCGAGAGAGTCAGCCATTGTGACCTTCCCCTGATTGGAAAGCGATATGGGACAGTGTTGGACCAAAACATTTTCCAGTCATTTATTTCTATTATTTGTTTTTAAGATAAAGAGTGTATTGAAGGTGAATCTCTTTTAACAAAAAGAAAATACTTGTCAGGATTTCAACTTGCCCTTAAAATCTTGCTATGTTGTTGAGATCGAGCGACAAATCCCAAACAGAAAACACCTTCCTGGAAAAGGATTTACGGATGGCTTTGGAGGATACAAAGCTGGCGACCGGTTGTAAACATCGCCCTTAGAAAGGGGCGATTTTAATCTCTCTCTCTCTCTCTCTCTCTCTCTCTCTCTCTCTCATACACATGCACGTTTTGATTTCGAATGCGCCTGACTTATTATTGCAAGATCATCGAATTATCGAGACGTATAAATACAATGTGGCTTGGAGGGAGAGAGATAGAAATGTGATTGTACCGTTAGTTAGGTCATTAATCTCTGTTTGCATGACACCTTCCGAATGGGAGGGATGATGTTCCTTTCCTTCTTTGTTTTTCTATTTCATTTCCTTTTTGGTGATGATATTGAGGCTGAGCTTGCGTAGTAAAATCTTCCCACAAGCCTGGAAATTGGGACAATGTATTTCTTGAGTTAAATATTTTAACAATGTCTTCTTTTAGACTTAAACCGTTCACTTTGTGAAAGGTTAGCTTTACATAAGATTTCTCTCTCTCTCTCTCTCTCTTTCTCACACACATACACACCACACACACACAGACATACACATTTGTCCTCTGAAATAATAGGACATTTGAAACGATTTCACAGGTGACATTAATTGTCTATCTATCTATCTCTCTATCTATCTATCCATCTATCTATCTGTCTACCTATCCTTGATACGATGTTTGTTTATCCTCGTGACCTATAACAGAGGTGTAACTCAATTACCAAAGCTTAGCAGGAAAGAAAGGGCGGAGTACACAACGTGAATAGAAAGGGAATTGCTACATTGGGCAGAGAGTTGTGCCTTGGAAATGCAGTTATTCTGTGTTTCTCTCTGCATTTTTCTTTCTGTCTTTCACAGTATTTGTCAACCTTACCTGATTTCTTAATGAATGAGGATGTCCTCGTAAAGCTGAATTTCGTACAGAATATTTGTTGGCTTGAATAAAAGTGGTCCTACATGCATGGTGTGATATATGATTTAATTTTTATGGATCTCTCTCTCTCTCTCTCTCTCTCTCTCTCTCTCTGTGGGTGTGTGTGTGTGTGTGTGTTTCGTGCACTTAATAACAAAATCGAGCTTACGTTAGTTTCGAATAAATCACTGGGTTATAGTGGGTATGGCATTAGTAGCAATTTGGTAATCGGCTCCGGGGTTCCAAAGTTAAATCATTCGGTTTTCATCGTTTTGTTAAAAATGATTAATTTAGGGATAACTGAAACAGTTTCTGCACTTGGTATCTGTATACATCAACCGAGAAGGGATATGCTACGAAACGAAACTACCCATTTTGTAAGAAAAGGTTAGGAGAAGGTACTTGCTGTCCGTTGATGAGACTTTTAGCCAACAAACTACATTTATTTTAATTTTGTACATATTTAACATATGCCAATATATGCTAACGATAAGAAATATGCAAAATAGGGCGCACATGACCATGACCAATTATTCAAAGATTAGATGTATGAAAAAGTATTGCGGCTCATTTTTAAGGTCTCTAACGGTTAACTATAAAGGCCATTTCTGCTTACTTTTTTAGCAAAGCTGCTACATACGCTGCTAATACGTTTTGTGTAATTGAAATTAAATTTCCAACTTTCTTTACAAGGTAAATCCAGGAATCCTCCTAGTCCGTCTCTAAAGCAGGTGAGGGCAGTAATGCTAATACTCAAAGGATCGATTTCCTGAAAAATTTGGTTGCAGTATGGGGAGCCCGCTCAGTCCTGTGCTAGCAAACTTATATAAGTATTTCGAAAAAGTAATTATAAACCCTATCAAACCTCCAGATATGATTTGTCTTCGTTATTTAGAAGACATCTTAACATACTGGAAGAGTGAGAGGGGCGATTTTGATACCTTTCTGCAAAAATGAAATTCTTTGGTCCTGAGCATAAAATTTAAAGTAGACTGGAAAACAATAGTCAGATCCCCTTTTTAGATGTCTTAAGCATCAGAACTAATAACAACTACAAATTCACTGTCATCAGGAAAGAGACATTTTCACTTTCATACATACATTTATACAGCTATCATGATATTTCAGTTAAACTCAGCATAGCAAGTACCTTATTTCTTAGAGCCCTGAGAACTTGCTCCCCGGATTTTCTTAACAAAGATCTTGAAACAAGGAGAAATCTGCTTAACCCTTAAACGCCGAAGCGGTAAAAATAAAAAACTCCCCCGAATGCCGTAGCTGGTTTTGAGTGAGCGTGGAAGCGGAAAAAATAATTTTTTCAAAAAATCACAGCGCGCTAAGTTTTGAAGATTAAGAGTTCATTTTTGGCTCCTATTTTGTCATTGCCTGAAGTTTAGTATGCAATCATCAGAAATGAAAAATAATATCATTATCATATGTAAATAATGCGATATATGGTAGCAAAAAAAAAATTCATACATAATTGTATTAAAATCACGCTGTGCAAAAAACGGTAAAAGCTAACGAGTTTTTTTTTTTTCGTTGTATTATACACTAAATTTCAATCATTTTGATATATAATACATTGTAAAACAATATAAGCAACACCAGAAAAATATTATCACAAAATGATGTACGCATTCATAACGCGCGGACGTAAAAAAATGTTTTTTTTTCAAAAATTCACCGTAAATCTAAATATTGTTCTAGAGACTTCCAATTTGTTTCAAAATGAATACAAATGATTGAATATTACGATATTGTAAGAGTTTTAGCTTACAATTGCAGTTTTCGACCATTTCCGACGAGTTAAAAATGACCAAATGTCGAAATTTTTTTATAATTTTTTTTTATATGCAATTATTTCGGAAATTAGAAAAGCAACAACCTTCAAATATTTTTCCTTTTATTCTACATGAAATTGCGCACATTTTCATATATAAAACTCTATGAAATGCCTAATATGAAACGGAGCAAATTTTCCGAGAATGCGATGTACGCAATTCGGAGATTTATGGCGGAGATCCGCGCGGCGAGGGAAGGAAAGTTTTTTCATAAATTCACCATAAATCGAAATATTGTGCTAGAGACTTCCAATTTGTTGCAAAATGAAGGTAAATGATTGAATATTACTAAAATATTAAGTTTTAGCTTACAATTGCGTTTTTGACCATTTCGGTAGAGTCAAAGTTGACCGAATGTGGTTTTTTTTCTATATCGTGATTTATATGCAAATATTTCGAAAATGAGAAAAGCTACAACCTTCAATTATTTTTCGTTGTATTCTACATGAAATTGCGCACATTTTCATATATAAAACTTTTATGTAACGGCTAATTTAAATGGTGCAAACATTACCACAATCGCACGTATGATTTTTTCGGAAGAGTTACCGCCGCGGCCGTAAGGAAAATGTATTTTTTTCCATAATTCACCATAAATCGAAATATTGTGCTAGAGACTTCCAATTTGTTACAAAATGAAGGTAAATGATTGAATATTACTAAAATATAAGAGCTTTAGCTTACAATTGCGTTTTTCGACCATTTCGGTAGAGTCAAAATTGACCAAAGGTTGAAAATTTGTCACTTATCATTTTTTATATGAAAATATTTCAAAACTGATAAAAGCTACAAACATGGGTTGTTTTTAGTTGTATTGTGCATGAAATTGCGCACATTTCCATATATAAAACTTTATGTAACGGCTAATTTTAAAATGGTGCAAACATTACCACAATCGCATGTATGATTTTTTTCGGAAGAGTTACCGAGCGGACGTAAGGAAAAAGGTTTTTCATAAATTCACCATAAATCGAAATATTGTGCTAGAGACCTCCAATTTGTTGCAAAATTAAGGTAAATAGTTGAATATTACTACAATATAAGCGTTTTAGCTTACAATTGCGTTTTTCGACCATTTCGGTAGAGTCAAAGTTGACCGAAGGTTGAAATTTTGGCACTTATCGTTATTTATATGGAAATATTTCAAAACTGATAAAAGCTACAATCATGAATATTTTTTGTTGTATTTTAAATGAAATTGCGCACATTTTCATATATAATACTTCATGTAACGGATAATTTAAAACAGTGCAAAAATTATGTCAAAGTGACGAAATAATTTTGAGATGTGTCACTGATACCTTTTAGTGCAATTATAAAGAAATTCGCGCTTGCGTGCCTGCGTAACGATTGTAAACAAAACAACGCCTTGATCCGTGAACTCCCAGCATCCCCCAAGGCGCGTGATTCAAAAGTTTTCGGCTAGTAGGCCTATAAGTATTTTTCCGCGAGTTTTTAAAAAAACTTTTTTGAGTCGACATATGGTACGTCCATTCGGCAATCGGGGGAGATTTTGACTCGACGTTTAATACGTCCATTCGGCGTTTAAGGGTTAATTTATGAAAATACCCCAAGCACATAATAGAAAAAGCCATACATAAAGCAAAGAGTATTTTTTACAAACCCACAGAAAAAAAAGGAAAAATACACAAACAAAATCATAATCCCTCACTTGGATAATTTACGAGCGATCTCACAAACATTAGGCCACCTAACCCTTTCATCTTCACTTATCTGGGGAAATCCTTAATTAACGTTCAGCAGAAACCAATTTCTAAAGACATATGGGTTTGTGAAATTACCTGTAGGGATTGTGATAAGTCATACTATGGATTCACAGGCAAATCTATCTCAGAAAGACTAACTCAACATAAACATAGTTTGACAATTTTCCTTCATTTTAATAACATGAACCATGCCATGGATTGGAACTCATCCCGAATTTTATACAAAAGCAGCTGTCAATACAAATGTCAGATGGTAGAATCTTCACTGATAAAACAAGATAATAGGATCAACCTTTCCAATGGATCCTGGGACTCTGACCATATAGACAATATCTTCGTTAAGGCAATGATGAAGTGGATTAAGACACTTAACAGAACAAACGTCGGTTAGCAGTGACCCCAGGCATCACCTTAGGGCATATCTCCCACTGCATATTTCACCAATACAGCTTTTTCTGTCATTCACTACTTGATAAGGGTGGAGGTTAGTCCACTTAAATATAGCCCTTAGCTTTAAACTAGAGTATTTTAAGGGGCCTTTTATAATTTATATATATATATATATATATATATATATATATATATATAGATATATATATATATATGAAATTTTAATACATCAATGTGATTCATATACATGCATTAAGCTACAAATGTCTGTTAATGTCCAATTCGCTCTACCTTGGAATTAATATGTTTTCATATAATGTTAACCGAAGGGGAATTTTTTTTTTTTTTTTTATAATAATAATTTCGTCCCTTCTTGTATTGGAACCAGCGCACTCCAGAGAAGAGGTGAAAAACGGTTGTAGATCCTCACAGGTTTCGGCTTTATTGATAACTAAACCATCTCCAGAGGACTATTACATAATTATAGAGATTCAAGATATATGTTAGTAGGACAGTCCATTTGCAGGCGGATACTACTGTTATTTGTGATTAGTCAAATTTCACCAAATCTCTGAGCCCCTTACTTTCCTGATCCCTGTCTTTTCAAGTACCGTCCATAAGGTTAAACCCTTACTATATTTCATTTAAGACTAATGAATCACGCTTATACATGCCATGGCTAATGTTCGTGTTCTTACTGAAACCTCCTTATATAAATATATACTCAGCGATTTTACCTTCTAGTGTATTATCGGAATATAAACAAACAATCCTTTTTGCTTCTGCCCAGCTGATTGCGTGATTGTTTTCATTAACATATGCAAAGATTCCCCTGTTCACCTGTGTATTTTTATACATCTTTTATGCTGTCCTATTCTCTTCTCCAATGCTTTTCTAGTTAGACCAATATAACAGTTATTACAAGAATTGCATGGAAGGGAATCTGGTATACTCATCATTTAGCATTGTTTTGTTATACGGCAGATGTATGAGGTTTTATCGTGCTAGACTTTTTTTGTCAACACTAAAATGTTTTTATTTTACCGCTTTTAATGCGGTGCCTAATAGAGAGGTGGGATTTTTCAATTTCCTGCCTATATTGCTAATCATATCTATTTAATCTTAATGTATACAAAGGTATATACAAGTAATACTCTTGGGTAGATATATGTGAAAACTGATTTCTTAATTTCGTAATTGTGAAAACTGCTTTTTTAGTTTTATTGCAGCTACCAAATAAAAATGAACATAGGCAGAAATGCTGGTGGGTTTTCTGTAAACAGTGTATTTAAACTCTTTATTAGGGTAGAAATCATCCTTTTCCATTTCCATTCTAAAATTGACTGATGGCATTAATTTATTTTCTTTAATAAAGAATTTCCTTACATTTTGTTTCATGGCCAAACACGAATAATCAACACTCCCGAACTACGTGGACTGAATGTTTATAATATTTGACTTTAGAAAAATTCCACATACAATTACTTAAGACTGGGAGTAAAATTTCCCGTTTAATTCAAATTAACACTCTTTTATACAAATTTTATTGACTTCTATTACCGTGTGCTTCAAAAATGGTACATTCCAGCTGCTTGTTTTCAAGCATATCCCGTAAAAACTCAGCAGATACTAGTCAGTAAGTACACACAAAAGCAAAATGAAGACCCGAGTTTCTTAGTATTTCGTCTAAACCACATTACTCATTTATATAAAAAAAAGAAAAAAGAAAATGCAATCTAGTCTGCGGAAAAGTATTAATGGCAAATAAACTATGTCAAATTCGTAAGAAATATTGGTCTCCGATCTCAAATATATAGTCCTTTTGCGAAGCGTTTATGGATGTCCATATAGTTTCGTTCAGCTGTAAGAAGGTTTTATGGAAAAATAAATTGTGGCATACATATACATATGTACACATGTAGTACCTATACATGTGTACTTATAAATATATGCATATGCATAGCTACATAATATGTAAATATGAATATATAATATATGTATATGAATATTCACATACCGGTGTGTATATGTATGTACATATGTATAAATTATCTATGTATGTATATGCATTTGCATATATATATATATATATATATATAATATATATTATTATATAGATAGTATATATATATATATATCATATACTATAGTATATATATAAAATATATATAATTATTTATAATATATATGATATATATATATATATAATATATATATATATATATATATATATATATCATATATAGATAGAGATAAATATATATATTATAATATTAATAGTATATATATATATATATATATATATTAAAATTATTTATATATTTATATATATATATATATTATATATATAATTATATATAATATATATTATAAATATATAATATATGCACCAACCTACAAATGTCCTTTAATATCCAATTCGCTCTACCTAGGATTTAATAAATTTTCATATAAGTTAACTGATGGGGAATTTTTTTTTTTTATAATAATTTCGTCCAAAATAAGTCTGTAGCTACTAAGGTTCACTTGATACCCATTAATCCCATTACTATTGGGTCATTATTCAAGTTTAAAGATTTGTTGTGCCCTTATATGTCCTCCGGGTGTGTTTAGCTATATGTGTCCTAAATGTAATTTAGGAACTTGTATAGTATCTGCCAGGAGGCTTCTGAAGGTACACATAGATTCTCATCGTGGAGTAATGTTACGAACCGCGAGAGGTCCGCTCCAAGTTCAATATGAAAATAAACAAAAAGAATTCAACACCAACAGTTGAAACTGGGGGGTACTAATATAGAAAGATACACAAACACAACAAAGGTTTATTTGCAAATTTACTAACAAAGATAAATGCAAAATGTTTTTTCCTATTTACATACCACCTTGTAGAACGTTTCTGCTCTCAGGGCATGCTCAACGTCGAAAATACCTCGGTCGTTCTCCCAAACTGGACTACTTGACCAGAATTCGACCAAACACCCGAGCACCTTTTCCTCTCTATCTCTCTCTGATGATCTCTGATCTCTGCTGCTGGGCTCTCAGTGATAATCTGATCTGTGACTCTTACTGATGATCTGCTCCCTCCTACTTCGTCAGTCGTATTTATACGGCAACTTGAGGGCGTGGCCCACCAGCGAACGTCACAGGCTCCCGAGATTACTGGAACTTCTTAGAAGAATCTCGATGAAATATTGCTTCATATTTCGCTGCATTTTCTGATGACGTGACGCGTTCCACAATACTCCTGCTGATTCTAGAACCATCATGAGAACAGGTGCCTCCAACACATGCGCGAAAACTTCTGTGCTGCAGAACTTCTCGAAGAAGCTGCGTTTCCCTTTCCCTTAACTTTGCTATAAAGCAATTACCATTACACGTCCCCCAAAAAAGAAAAGAGTTAAATCAACTAATTTTATTTTTTCTAAAGAGAAACAAGAATTAAACAGCAGGGGAACAATTCTGCATAAAGCTTTAACACTTCTCCATTCATTCACCCACTCGTGCCAAAACAGAAAACAGTTATCAGGCTACTCAATCTGAAAAAATCTCTAGAGGCTACCTGCTATAACATTATCCTTCTCTCTTACTTCTTCCATTTTCTGAACGCTGCTTAAAACTTTGATATACTAAAACACCTCTTGCATCTTTCTCAAAGCTAATTTCTCTTTGTGACACAATTACCAAGGGCACGGGCGGCGGCCACGGTACAGGGCGTTCTTTATAATTCTGAAGCAAGTTTACATGCATCCACTTTGCTCTACTTTTACCCATATCAATTACATAATGTATATTTCCCCTCTTCTCTAACACTGGAAAAGGACCTTCGAACTTATAAGATAAAGAGGGACCTTCTTTCTGGACTAGTACTAAAACTTTATCTCTTACACAGAAATTTGTCTCTTTCGCTAAGATCATGTTTCCCTTTAGTTTCCCTTTGACTTCCACTCACATTCTCTTTCGCTAGTTGCCAAGCACTCCCGTTCTCCTCTGCTAGTTCCCAAGCATCTCCTAAATCGTTTTTATAATACTCTAGATTAGTTATGTAATCTTCTCTACCCTTACTTACAGGCAAAGGTCCGACCATATTGCTAACTACATTCTCAAAAGATTTGCCTACTGAAGGAATATTACACAACGGAGCTCTGGGAATTACTTGATTCGGTTTCCCGGCAATTCGGCATTCATGACAGCTTAAAACATACCTCTTTACTCCACTCTTCATTTTAGGCCAAAAGTACGCCCTACTAATACACTTGAAAGCTTTATTTACTCCTAAATGTCCTTGCCCATCATGTGCTAACTTCAAAACTAGCTCACGAAGCTTCCTAGGAGCCACTAATTGTTCGGTGACTTAGGACGAACATAACGACACAAAACTTCATCCTTTAAACAAAAAGTTTCCTTACACATATCATCGAGATCATCATCTAGCTCACATTAAAAATTCTGGTTAGAGTCTCATCCTCTCTCTGAAACTTGACTAGCTCATCCTTATTCAAAATGTTAGGGCCTAATTCATCACCGTAACTAGTACTAGATACCGGTACATTTACTACGTTACTCTCGACAGCTACAACTTCCCCTTGGCTATCACTGTCAACATCGATAGAGTCCGGTCTCTCAGCCACACTCATGCCAAGATCAACCTTGCCACCTCTATCACTCTCGTTCGAATCCAATGCCATCAATGGACAAACTGTCAACAACTGCAAGTTTCACTTCTCCTGACACTACCTGACTTTCTAAGTTCAACTTAAACAAAGGACAAAGAACACAAGTGTTAGGAAATCCACCTAACATGACTTTTTCTTCCATATTGATTTCTGCCCTGTTCGGCGCACTCTCTCTCCTAATCAGTGAGACAGCAGCTCCTGTGTCTCGAAGCAAGACTACTTCCCTCGAAAATAGTCCTCCAAGAGAGGAAACTACACCTTCTGACAGAAATTCAGCAAAAAATTTCCTAGTTTCTCTCATCACATCATTCCTACTTGACGAAAGGTTAACTAGAGACACTGGTTTCTTAACGTCCTTCCTTTCTACTGCACAATTTCTCGCTAAATGCCCTTTCCCATTACATCGGAAGCAAGTTAATTCTGAGCCACAGGGATAGTCACTTTTACTCGCATTGCTATTACTAGAACTGAAACCTTTACCGCTTTGTACTCTACCAGACGAAGGATCATTTCGTTTCTTACTAACACTCAAATTATGAGTTAGACTATATTTGTCAGCTAACCTAGATGCTCCTGCGAAAGATACTTCTCGCCTATCTTCTATGTAAAGCTTAATCTCAGGAGATACGTTATCTTTGAAGTTTTCTAACAACACTAAGTTCTTCAAACTATCAAAATCCTCAACTTTAGCAGAGGTTAACCAATCAAAAAACAGCCTTTCTAACTTCTTACCGTATTCCACATACGTAATATTTTCATCCTTTCTCAAATTCATAAATTTCTTACGGTACACCTCCGGTACTAGTCTATACGCGCTAAGGACAGTTTCTTCCACAATATCATAATCATCACATTCCTCCTTAGACATGCAACTATACACAGTAAGCGCCCTACCACTCAAAACTGACTGTATATATAAAGTCCACATTTCTTTAGGTGAACCTACTCTTTCCATTAACTTCTCAAAACACATGAAATATGTCGTAACATCTTCCTCATCAAACTTTGGTACTAATTTCAACACTACATTCATACCTAAGCTATCAGCTTCGCCTGTCTGACTGTTACAAATACTTTGCCTTAAGCGAGCAATTTCCAATTCATGCATATGTTCTTTCTCTCTTTCTTCCTGCTCATGCTGCATTTTCATTACTTCTCTCTCAGCCGCTCTTTCATCTCTCTCATACTTTTCCCTTTCTTTCCTTTCAACATACTCACGGAGATCCTTCCCCTCTAGACCCAGAAGCTTACCCGACTCAATAAACTCTTTCACCATCTCACTCATACTGGCTCTTTCTATATTCTCCCTGTTTCAATCTATTATGGTGTCGAATAGCCTAGCAAGGTCGCCAAAATGTCACGAACTGAGAGAGGTCCGCTCCAAGTTCGATATGAAAATAAATAATAAGAATTCAACACCAACAGTAAATAAAACAAAGGTTTATTTACAAACTTAATAACAAAGATAAATGCAGAATGGTTTTTCCTATTTACATACCACAAGTAAGATCTTACAATGCATGAACTGGGGAACGGTGAGGTAACGCAAGTACTTGCTGGCCAATTTTGCGATGTCGGAGATCTATGCTCAAAGCGGTGGCTTCAAAAAAGAAGAACTGTAATTACAGACCTCTTCTTGACTCTGTATTGCAGAAAATAATGTCTATTCTTGATACTCGAAGGGCAAGAACTCCTCGAAACCTCTTGTAGAACGTTTCTTCTCTCAGGGCTTGCTCAACATCGTAAATACCTCGGTCGTTCTCCCTAACTGGACGACTTGACCAGAATTCGACCAAAACACTCGAGCACCTTTTCCTCTCTGATCCTTCGTCTGTTCCTTCTTCTCTTATCTCTCTCTGATGATCTCTGACCTCTGCTGCTGGGCTCACTGGTAATCTGATCTGTGACTCTTACTGATGATCAGCTCCCTCCTACTTCGTCAATCGTGTTTATACGCCAACCTGGGGGCGTGGCCTACCAGTGAATGTCACAGGCTCCCGAGATTACCAGAACTTCTTAGAAGAATCTCGACGAAATGTTGCATCATATTTTTCTGCATTTTCTGACGATATGATGCATTCCACAACACTCCTGCCGATTCTAGAACCATCATGAGAACAGGCGCCTCCACTCCAACACACGCGCGAAAACCTCCGTGCTGCAGAACTTCTTAAAGAAGCTGCGTTTTCCTTTCCCTTAACTTTGATATTAAGCAATTACCATTACAAGTAAGCTATAGGACAGGCAGCAAAATGGCAAACCTAGAGTTTTCTTATATTAGAAATCGCTTTAGAATATGTAAAACCTTTATTGAAAATGAGGACTTTTCAGTTGTAGGGCGAGCTTCCAACAGCCATGATTTGACAGTTTTGGAATCAAACCTCTGCTAGCACACTATACCTCTCTTAGGGCCCCCATACACGTTGACTCCAAACTGTCATTTGGAGTGAACTGAAAGACTGAAGAACTGCAGTCCTATCCACACACTATTCACTTCAGCTTGTAGGTATAGTCTCAGTTCTTCTTGTGACTGTGTGATGAAAGGACAGCCATGGCCACTCCTCTTACGCCAGAAGATATGGAGACACTTTGTCTGAGCACAGCTGGTGTGTTGTAATGATGTTAAATAAAAAGAAACGCAAATGAGAAAAATGGACAAAGACTGTTTATTGAAGACAAAAGCAATCTCACATGGACATTTTGTCAGAATTATTATTTGAGGCAGGCGACTGATTTAATTATCTTAGAATGGACCATGAGAATTTTTTGGAATTGCTCTCCATAATAAAACCTTTCATAAAAAAAAAAAAACAGATACCTGTATGAGAAAATCCATATCAGCCCATGAAATGTTGATAGCCACACTGAGATTCAAAACGAGGATTTGAATAATGGACAAAAGACTGGTTGTTGAAAAGACAAAAGCTATCTCACATGAACATTTGTCAAAATTATTATTTGAGAAAGGCGACTGGTTTAATTATCTTAGAATGAACGATGAGACATTTTTGGAATTGTTCTCCTTATTAAAACCCTTCATAAAAAAACAAGATATCTGTATGTGAAAATCCATAGCAGCCCATGAATAGTACATATCCACACTGAGATTCGTCGCAACTGGACGAAGTTACGAGAATTTAAAGTTCACCACCATCTTCTGCCAAATCACTTGGGAAAAATATACCTGAAACGTCCAAAGCAATATGGACTTCACTGCGGAAGGTAAATAAGTTTCAAACCAAAAACAAATATTTATTTTCAATTGCAGAACTACATATAAAGCACATATAATAATAGCTGACCAAAAATTTTTATCATTAAGCTTCACATAATCATATGTGTATACATCCATTAATATATATATATATACTATATATATATATATATATATAGATATATATACTATATATATATATATATATATATCATTATGTTTCACATAATCATATGTATACATCCATTAATATATATATATATATATATATATATATATATATATATATATATACTATATATATATATATATATATATATATTATCAATTTGGCAATATCAATATATTGTCAATTTGGCCTAACATTTCGAGAGCGCGGTTGTGTCTGTGCATCCAATTAATATATATATATATATATATATATATATATATATATATATATATATATATATATATATATATATATATATATTAATGGAGATACACAGACACAACCGCGCTCTCGAAATGTTAGGCCAAATTGACAATATACTTTATGCCTACCCACGCATAATGAAAAAGGTTGTCAGTACTACAGTAGTGAAGGCTAGTTTTTCTGTAATCATGTAAGTCCGTCATTTCACACCACAGGCCAGTCTTTCAGTATAACTTACCCCCATATACACTCAACTGGCTTGCAAACCTCTAGTTTGACAGTTTAACCGACGTTTGGTGTGAGCGTGAGGGGTGCCCATACAAGCTCACTCCAAATGTCAGTTAGATTGTCAAACTAGAGGTTCGCAAGCCAGTTTGAGGGTGTATGGGGGTAATTTGTACTGAAAGACTGGCCTGTGGTGTGAAATGACGGACTGACGTGATTACCGAAAAACTAACCTTTTTCATTGTGTGTGGGTAGGCGTGAAGTATATTGTCAATTTGGCCTAACATTTGGAGAGCGCGGTTGTATCTGTGAATATATATATTAATGGATGTATACACTTATGATTATGTGAAGCTTAATGATACAAATTTTTGGTCAGCTATTATGATATGTTTTATATGTTGTTTTTCAATTGAAAATAAATATTTGTCTTTTGGTTTGAAACTTGTTTACCTTCAAATATTCCTTCCGCAGTGAAGTCCATATTGCTTTGGACGTTTCAGGTATATTTTTCCCAAGTGATTTGGCAGAAGATGGTGGTGAACTTTAAATTCTCGTAACTTCGTCCAGTTGCGACGAATCTCAGTGTGGCTATGAACCATTCATGGGCTGATATGGATTTTCACATACAGATATCTTGGTTTTTTTTTTATGAAGGGTTTTAATAAGGAGAACAATTTCCAAAAATTAAACCAGTCGCCTTTCTCAGATAATAATTTTGACAAAATGTTCATGTGAGATAGCTTTTGTCTTTTCAACAACCAGTCTTTTGTCCATTATTGTCGTTTGCATTTCTTTTTAATTAATCTCATTACAACACACCAGCTGTGCTCAGACAAAGTGTCTCCATGTCCTCTGGCGTAAGAGGATTGGCCATGGCTGTCCTTTCATCACACAATCACAAGAAGAACTGAGAATATACCTGCAAGCCGAAGCGAATTGAGTGTGGATAGGACTGCGGTTCTTCAGTCTTTCAGTTCACTCCAACTGACAGTGTGGAGTGAGCGTGCATGGGGCCCTTAGTCTCTATCTTTTCTCTCCAGTCATGACATTGCCGCTAAATAGGTTGGTTCAACTTTGCTTAACATTTGAATTTTTTATTTATGTTAACATTTTTTGTCCTATTTATTTTACGTTTCACGCGTTTTAAGTTATTTTTTTTTAGATTTTCCTTTTCATATTTTAAATTTGTAATTGTTGTGCAACTTTTATTTTCCAAATATTAAATTCACAGCTTTCTTGTGATTTATGTTATCTATTCTGTACAGTCCTCGAAACTGTAATGAAGGCATTACGAAACGTCGGGAATAAATTGACCCCTTTCAGCAAGTCTTTATGTCCTCCTCCTCATTGATGTATATCCGGCTGTGGCCACTGCTGTATGGATACACACACACACACACTATATGTATATCAATGTTTGTTAGGTATAAAATTCTGTTTCTAAGTTGTTTGTATAAATGTCGATTTTGAATGTGGTGCAGTGGCTAATAACTTTGCCACACCAGCAAGAGACCAAAGATCTGTTGCACAGATGAGAAACATCCACTTCCTTGGAAAGCTAAATTTCCAAAATTGACTTAAACTTTGAACTACGCATTTGTTAGTTTTTTGGGTGTGATGCGTCCTGACAATTCAACGCCTACTTTTAAGACGTGCTGAGAGTCAAAGCGTTGACGGCCGCCAGAGTGTGAAGGACAGGCCTAAGTGAAAGCATGAATATGCGTGTGGAGGTTTTTACGGGGCGATGTAGATCAGGACCGTCTTGATATGCTTCCATGTAGGCAGTCAAATCTGGAGCGCAAGAATGATTTACTGACATCCACGATAATGACGCCTTCAGTAGCTCATTCATTTCAAATCGCTGATCAACGAACCTACAAATTTTGACGATATATTGATGATGCTCCCATTAGCGATGAAAATCGCTAACGAATCCTTCCCGAGCTAGAGGATAAGTACACTCAAAACAATTTTGCTTTGAAATAGGAAAACAAAAAGTAAACCAGAAAAATAAAGATGAAATAAATTCCAGAAACAGATGTCACGGACATTTTTCAATTTCATTTTGCATTTTTGTTCCTCGCCAGAGATGAATGGGTCCTGGTTAGTCCCTGGAATTCGTCGCTCGTTCCTCTTCCATTCTTATTCTACTTTGGGATTTCGATTTATTCTATTTGTTCCTCCCTATTTCATTCACTTAATTCCTCTCTTCTCTCCAGCTGGATTTCAGACTCCAACAAAAGATATAAAGACACAAGAGAAATAATGACAATTAAAACAATAAGACCGCAAGGAAAAGAGAGGAAGGAGAAAATATCGAAATCAACAAAAGATAAAAAAAAGCGAAAATTGAAGAGAAAAGAGACGAAGCAAAAAAGAAAGTCACCGAAACAAAGGTCAAAATGACCTCTTCCGGTCAAGACTCGAGCCAATGCAAAGCCTCGTCGGTATTTCCTTTGATCTTAAATTCACAAAGTAAATCAAATTCATTAAAAAGTGCTCACTTCCGTGTCGAAGGAGAGGAGGGGGGAGGGAGTGGGTGAAGAAAAAGGGGGAGGGGCTAGGTTAGGGGGAGGTTGATAATTTTTAACCCAAGCGTCAAAGGTCCTTTCCATGAATGGGAAAGAAGCGGATCGTTTTCAATGCATTGCCTACCGCATTCCGACCTGTGAAACGTTAAAAAAAGGAAAAAAAAAAAACGTTTTAAGTGAATGTAGAAAAACCAAACTTTGAGAGAACAAAAAGTTACAGGCTAAAAGAAGAAGGAGAAATATATTCTACATTCTGACAGTGTCTCACTTTAGAGGTAAGCAAATTTCTTCGTTTTCGGTGTCTGTTGTATTTCTGTTACATTATTATTATTATTATTGTATGCTGGAAGTAAACCCTCTTTTAAACATGTTTTATTAAAAGTAATTGCTGCCTCAGCTGCATTAATTGTATACAGGTTCTTCTCTATTTTTCTAACTATTGCTTTCTCATTGTTACTTAAACTGGTGAGCAACGCACCGAAGGTTGACATATCTCAATGAGGTAGAACGATTGGATTTTATTGGTAAAAATTTCAGTTGGGGTAGTCAAAATTTCGGGTATATCCCGTAGAGTTTATTACAGATAGAATTGATGTTAAATTCTATTTCTTTTCTATTCTTTCTATTCTTTCCGGACGTTTCGTCTGAATAAACCTCAGACATCCTCTTGGGCGGAGGTGGGTGAAGGACTGAAGTGAGATGGTGAGTCCAGCTGCTTATATTGCGGTGGCGCAGCGGGGGGCGTCGTGCCTCTGCCTTTTCATTGGCTCGTGGGTGGGGAGCTTCTTTTTCATTGGCTGCCTGGCTGCGGCCTCAAGCCAGCTCCCGATCGCATGCTCAGCAGGCGCGCCGATCTTCTCAGCTGCATATCATCACGCCGGGCTTCGTTTTGATTGGGTAAAGGCCGCGTGACGTCACTGCTGGTATTATTCATCGTATTAATGTCACTGCTGGTATTATTCATCGTATTAACCCTTAAACGCCGAAGCGGTAAAAATAAAAAACTCCCCCTAATTCCGGAGCCGGTTTTGAGCGAGCGCGGAAGCGGAAAAAATAATTTTTTCAAAAAATCACAGCTCCTTTTTTTGTCATTGCCTGAAATTTAATATGCAATCATCAGAAAGGAAAAATGATATCATTATCATATGGTAATAATGCGATATATGGTAGCGAAAAAAAAATTAATACATAATTGTATTAAAATCCCGCTGTGCAAAAAACGGTAAAAGCTAACGAGTTTCTTTTTTTTTCGTTGTATTTTACACTAAATTGCAATCATTTTGATATATAATACATTGTAAAACAATAAAAGCAACACCGGAAAAATATTATTCACAAAATGATTGTTTACGAATTTCGTAACGCGCAGATATAAAAAAATGTTTTTTTTTTTAAATTCACCATAAATCTAAATATTGTTCTAGAGACTTCCAATTTGTTTCAAAATGAATACAAATGATTGAATATTACGATACTGTAAGAGTTTTAGCTTACAATTGCGTTTTTCGACCATTTCGGTAGAGTCAAAGTTGACTGAACGTGGTTTTTTTTCTATTTATTGCGATTTATATGCAAATATATCGAAAATGAGAAAAGCTACAACCTTCAAATATTTTCCTTTTATTTTACATGAAATTGCGCACATTTTCATATATAAAACTCTATGAAATGCCTAATATGAAAAGGAGCAAATTTTCCGAGAACTCGATGTACGCAATTCGGAGTTTTATGGCGGCGAATCCGCGAGCGTAGGGAAGGAAAGTTTTTTTCATAAATTCACCATAAATCGAAATATTGTGCTAGAGACTTCCAACTTGTTGCAAAATGAAGGTAAATGATTGAATATTACTAAAATATAAAAGTTTTAGCTTACAATTGCGTTTTTCGACCATTTCGGTAGAGTCAAAGTTGACCGAACGTGGTTTTTTTTCTATTTATCGTGATTTATATGCAAATATTTCGAAAATGAGAAAAGCTACAACCTTCAATTATTTTTCGTTGTATTCTACATGAAATTGCGTACATTTTTATATATAAAACTTTATGTAACGGCTAATTTAAAATTGTGCAAACATTACCACAATCGCACGTATGATTTTTTCAGAAGAGTTACCGCGCGGACGTAAGGAAAATTTTATTTTTTTCATAAATTCACCATAAATCGAAATATTGTGCTAGAGACTTCCAATTTGTTACAAAAGGAAGGTAAATGATTGAATATTACTAAAATATAAGAGTTTTAGCTTACAATTGCGTTTTTCGACCATTTCGGTAGAGTCAAAATTGACTGAAGGTTGAAAATTTGTCACTTATCATTTTTTATATGAAAATATTTCAAAACTGATAAAAGCTACAACTATGGGTTGTTTTTAGTTGTATTGTGCATGAAATTGCGCACATTTCCATATATAAAACTTTATGTAACGGCTAATTTTAAAATGGTGCAAACATTACCACAATCGCATGTATGATTTTTTTCGGAAGAGTTACCGTGCGGACATAAGGAAAAAGTTTTTTCATAAATTCACCATAAATCGAAATATTGTGCTAGAGACTTCCCATTTGTTGCAAAATTAAGGTAAATAGTTGAATATTACTACAATATAAGCGTTTTAGCTTACAATTGCGTTTTTCGACCATTTCGGTAGAGTCAAAATTGACAGAAGGTTGAAATTTTGGCACTTATCGCTATTTATATGGAAATATTTCAAAACCGATAAAAGTTACAATCATGAGTATTTTTTTGTTGTATTTTAAATGAAATTGCACACATTTTCATATATAATACTTCATGTAACGGATAATTTAAAATGGTGCAAAAATTATGTCAAAGTGACGAAATAATTTTTGAGATTTGTCACTGATACTTTAGTGCGATAAGAAAGAAATTCGCGCTTGCGCGCCTGCGTAACGATTGTAAACAAAACAACGCCTTCTTCCGTGAACTCCCAGCATCCCCCAAGGCGCGTGATTCAAAAGTTTTTGGCTGGTAGGCCTATAAGTATTTTTCCGCGAATTTTTAAAAAAACTTTTTTGAGCCGACGTATGGTACGTCCATTCGGAAATCGGGGGAGATTTTGACTCGACGTTTAATACGTCCATTCGGCGTTTAAGGGTTAATGTCGTCTTGGATTGGGGCGTTTTCGGGCGGCGATATGGTGATGTTTGCCGTTATTGGAGTGTTTCTTTGGATGCAGGTCGGGAGCAAAAAGGCCTCCTGTGTCGTGTTCATGGAGGGCTTTTGTTCCTGGATGAGTAACGCCTCCAGGAGGCGCAGACGGCGAGGGTCGGGTGCTCTCCCTATTATCCTGGTGTTACGGATGATACAGTCACGGGAGATTGTGTCTCGGTGGGCGGTGAGGGTGTGGTTCTTGATAGCCCCTTCTTGGGCATGACAGGAGATTCTCTTCGCAAGACGCATGGTAGTCATTCCAATGTACTTCCCAGGACATCCTCGGGCGGGGCATATGTATTGGTATACTACGTTCGTCTGCTTGAGGGGGTCTCCTGATGGCGGTGAGGGGTTATTTTTCATGATAAGGTCTTTTGTTTTACGGTTTTTATAGTATATTATAAGGTCAACTATCTTGCCTTCTTCGATGGGGAGGATGTTTTCCTCCCCATCAAAGAAGGCAAGATAGTGGACCTTATAATATACTATAAAAACCGTAAAACAAAAGACCTTATCATGAAAAATAACCCCTCACCACCATCAGGAGACCCCCTCAAGCAGACGAACGTAGTATACCAATACATATGCCCCGCCCGAGGATGTCCTGGGAAGTACATTGGAATGACTACCATGCGTCTTGCGAAGAGAATCTCCTGTCATGCCCAAGAAGGGGCTATCAAGAACCACGCCATCACCGCCCACCGAGACACAATCTCCCGCGACTGTATCATCCGTAACACCAGGATAATAGGGAGAGCACCCGACCCTCGCCGTCTGTGCCTTCTAGAGGCGTTACTCATCCAGGAACAAAAGCCCTCCATGAACACGACACAGGAGGCCTTTTTGCTCCCGACCTGCATCCGAAGAAACACTCCAATAACGGCAAACATCACCATATCGCCGCCCGAAAACGCCCCAATCCAAGACGACATTAATACGATGAATAATACCAGTAGTGACATTAATACGATGAATAATACCAGCAGTGACGTCACGCGGCCTTTACCCAATCAAAACGAAGCCCGGCGTGATGATATGCAGCTGAGAAGATCGGCGCGCCTGCTGAGCATGCGATCGGGAGCTGGCTTGAGCCCGCAGCCAGGCAGCCAATGAAAAGAAGCTCCCCACCCACGAGCCAATGAAAAGGCAGCGGCACGACGCCCCCCGCTGCGCCACCGCAATATAAGCAGCTGGACTCACCATCTCACTTCAGTCCTTCACCCACCTCCGCCCAAGAGGATGTCTGAGGTTTATTCAGACGAAACGTCCGGAAAGAATAGAAAGAATAGAAAAGAAATAGAATTTAACATCAATTCTATCTGTAATAAACTCTACGGGATATATCCGAAAATTTGACTACCCCAACTGAAATTTTTACCAATAAAATCCAATCGTTCTACCTGATTGAGATATGTCAACCTTCGGTGCTTTGCTCACCAGTTTAAGCAACAATGAGAAAGCAATAGTTAGAAAAATAGAGAAGAACCTGTATAAAATTAATGCAGCTGAGGCAGCAATTACTTTTAATAAAACATATTATTATTATTATTATTATTATTATTATTATTATTATTATTATTATTATTATTATTATTATTATTATTACTTGACGTTCAGTAAAGTAAAACTCATTACACTTTTTTTTATAGTCTATGTAATGATTGTTATTAATATTCGTATTATTAGAAATGTGCATGCAATCAATCCACAAAGGCCAATACAAAAAAATCTGAAGTGGAAAGCAGAAAGTAAGCCAAGGAATGCTTATTATCATAAGCCAATAAATATCAAATTAGTTGCCTATCAGTTAGGGTTCAACAGGTAGTTTTACACATAAATTTGTCTTTGCTTTTGTTTCCCTTTGTAAAAGCTGTGTACTGCCTAAAGACACACGCACACATATCTTAAAGGGATTGTAATGGGTTGCTAACTTTAGTTCTTGCTGGTTAGAGAGAAGCAAAAAACGCTGGATTCCTCGAAGATGCTGAAATGAAAAACAGACAGGATAGCTTACCAGTGCACTTTGTGGTCAATGGCGCCTCGAAGATCACGAGTTTCAGGCATAAAGCATCCATGCTTATTGTGTGTCAAACGGGGTATATGTGTGTGTGTTCGTAACGAACAGAAAATGACATTTTTTCTGGGGAATAAGTGCTAAGGGGGGGACTCACTGATTGTGTTTAACAGAGTGTGGAACACTCCTGGAAGAGGTGTTGTAGGTCCATCGGACAAGGTAACGTAAGAGAGAACTTTTGAAAAGTTAACCTTCGAAGTGACAATTATTTGTGTCTGGAGAAAGAAAAGTGGGGTGCAGTACACATTCTTTTTTCACTAACTTTAATGGTTAAGTGATGTCATGATTATGGTCTTTATTTCAGATGGATTCGAAGTCACCATATAAAAATGGATTTCTCTAGACTTGTATTTGACTTATTGAAAGATTATGATTAGTCGGACAGAATGAGATAAGAGGGGTTACTTACTTAAATATGATTTTGAGAGGAATATGAAAGTTTAGTTTCTTTTGAGTCAGAGTTATAAAATTTTTTCCCATTTCAATGTTAGCTAATTTTGGGACATAAAAAAGTATGTTTTTGTAATTACTGGCGTTTATTTTTGCTCTAGCTTGGACTTTCAGCCAACTCCCAAGAGGGATATGCAACGGAACAAGGGTAGGTTAAGTTGCCAGTTAGTTGTTTTGTTTCATTTTGTTTAAACGAGTGCAATTTGACCTTAAAAATCCCTAACACATATACAAGTGGATCAGACAATTACAGAGAGAAAAGCATAAGTTTACAAATAAATGAAACGGAATCAGGCAATTTATTCAGGTGAATTTGGTTTGGTCTTTTGTCTGTTTTTATCGGGCAGAAGCAGTTTAGTTCCCTAGCCCTTAAACGCCTATTGGACGTATTAAACACCGACGAAAATTATCTGTTGGGTGCTTAATCGATGCAAAAAAGTTTTTTTTAAATTCGCGGAAAAATAGTTATAGGCCTACTTGGCAAAAACTTTTGAATCACGCGCCTTGAGGGATGCTGGGAGTTCACGGATCAAGCTGTTGTTTTGTTTACAAGCATTACCCAGGTGAGCATGTGCAAATTGCTTTCTTCTCACACCAGCAAGCATCAGTGACGCGTCGTCCAAGAGAGATCTTTTGCCGCAATCATGTTTTGCCGAACTTTTGCAAGTGTTTGAGTATTTGTGGTGGTTCAAGAGGTACGTAAAGATGTCTGAACGTTGAATGGAGTGCAAAACGTCGAATGGAGTGCGAACGTCGAATGGACCGCGTTTTGCCTCTCGGTAGGGATCGTGTGAGACGTATTTTGGACTTGGATGCTGGAAAGGGATCAAGCAACCAAGATGACCTAGCTCCTCAATGCTGTACCGTGCCGCCTCGTGTGGCCGAAAGTGTTCAAGCACCACACCATGTGCCTTTTGTGACCCCTAGGAAGCATCGGGGTGTCCTGAGGGGCCTCAAACCAAAGGACATAGACGATTACTTGTTGGAGCTTGATCAGGAGCAGCCCGCAAGTCCTCATTTTGATGGTGGTTGGTCATCTAGGGATGAGGACATCACTCCCGATGTTAGTGATGGTGAATATTTGCCCCCAATGTCCGTACGAGGGTCACAGGCTGAAAGTGAGTAGGAGTTTAGTGGTTTTAGTGCTTATGAGGGGGAGTCTGAGGAGGAGGAGGAGGAGGAGGAGTTGTTGTCATCTAGTTTTGTTGTTGAGGATAACACAGAAAGCAAGGGCCTAAGTGAGGGAGATGGGCCAGTGGAGGGGGGGTTCGAGTGAGAAACCGTGCCCGAGCACGTACGCGTGTGTGCGCACGGGCCCGTAGAAGGTCGCAATGTTGCGCCAGCCTAGGTGAAGGCCGTTCGTCCAAAAGCGACGAGGGGTGGTCGGAGGACCCCATCCCGCCTAACATGCACCCATTCATGGCAGCACCTGGGCTCACCATACCTGTTCCTCTCACTCCTCTGGGGTTCATTCAGCTGTTCCTGACGGGAGAATTGCTGGAATACCTGGTAGCAGAGACGGCGGACTACGCTCGGTACTGCCGCGCCGAACTGCGGACGACGTTGTCGTATTACTGGCGGGGCTGCAACCTCATGGACAAGGTGCATTTTTTGGGGCTCCACGTTTTTTTGGGAATTATGCCTGCTGCCGATGTCAGGCAATATTGGAGGCGGAATTTTTTTTAAGTACGCCAAATGTGCCCGGCATTATGGCCCGTGATAGTTTCCTGGCATTCGACAGATATTTCAACACCTTCAACCAAAGGGCCATACCCCGGAATAACCCTGATCGCCTCATCTTAGTCCGCCCAGTGTTGGATTACATTCGTGAACGGTGCCAGTTACTCGTGGTTCCTGGCAAGAACCTTTCTTTGCATGAGGGGATGATGCCTTACAAAGGACGTCTCAGCATAAAAGTGTACAACCCCAAGCAGCCAAAGAAATATGGTGTGAAATTATTTCTTATTACGGAGTCCAACACTAGATACGTTGTGGACTTCTTGATGTATTCTGGGGTCTTCTCCACGCTGCGTGACACTGTGTTCGGTAATGTGGATCGTTTCCGTAACCAGGGATACCACCTGTTTATGGATAATTATTATAACTCGTATCCCTGGCCCAGGAACTGTATGAAGCTGGTATGCACGTCAGTGGTACCCTTCGGTTGGTGCTTGGGGCCCCGAATGTCCTCAAGAGGTTCGCTAGCCAGCCGTAACATCTGGCAAGAGGAGAGATAGAGTCGTGGCAGAAGAGAGCTGTCTTCGGAATCTGTTGGAAGGGGGTCCGACTCATCTCCATGATTACGACGAGACATGAGCCCATCCAAGAAGAGGTCATCCAGCGGAAGAAGACACGTCGGCTGGGCCGAGTTACGTATGAGGAGTTTCGTGTTGAGCAGCCTACCGTCATTGGGCACTACAATAGGCACATAGGAGGAGTTGATCTCTTTGATCAACTCATCCAGTATTATCCCTTCGCCAGGAGAACCAGGAGGTGGACACAGAAGCTCCTCAAATACAAACTTCAGCTGGGCCTCCAGAATGCCTACATCCTCTACTGTGGGTACTACAATTCAGAACTCCGGAGGTTGTCCCACATCCAGTTTCTCAACGTGGCTGGGAATGCCCTCATCAACTTACCTTTAATCCCAATGAGGGGCCTTCCATCAACGGCCCCCTGCCCCGAGCTCCAGATCTGCCCCTAGAGGAAAGGGCAGATGTTAGGAGGGCCAACTTCGGTCGTCCTGCTCCTGCCGCTGCTGCAACTGCTGCTGCCGCCGCCGCCGAAACGGTGCCGGGTGTGCCATATGAATGGCGGAAGGAGAGATACCCGGTTTTTCTGTCGCACCTGTAATATAGGTTTTTGCAGGATCAGGGAGTGTGACCGCAAATACCACACAGTGGTCAAATATTGGAGTGCGCCTGCCCAAGGGACAACGGAGGGCGCAGAAGGCTGCCACCCTTCGCAGTAGCGGCACGCGTCTCCCTCCTCCATCTGCACCTCGTCATGTCAAGAGGAAAAAAATGCCAGACTCTTCAATGGAGGAGGGAGACAACAAGAATAGAACGAAGAGTCAGGATTACGAGTGAGTATTCTGTATTGATTTTACATCTAGTTTTATATTTATTACAAGTTTTTATATATCTGTATCTCTTGATGTTTTTTTATATTATTTAATTTTATTTAAAAATAAGTTTTTCACCTCCATTCCTTTTAGTTTTGTATTCGTACCAGAATAAAAAAATTTAATAATATATATATATATATATATATATATATATATATATATATATATATATATATATATATATATATATATATATATATATATATATATATATATATATATATATATATATATATATATATATATATATATATATATATATATATATATATATATATATATATATATATATATATATATATATATATATATATATATATATATATTATATATATATATATATATATATATATATATATATATATATATATATATATATATATATATATATATATATATATATATATATATATATATATATATATATATATATATATATATATATATATATATATATATTATATATATATATATATATATATATATATATATTGTAAAAATAAAAGTTTTTCACCTTCACTCCTTTTAGTTATGTATTCGTACCAGAATAAAACAATTAATATTATATTATATATATATATATCATAATATATATATATATATATATATATATATATATATATATATATATATATATATATATATAGATTGGTATTTTTGGGTAAGCAAAAAATCTAACATTCTAGTAATATTCAATCATTTACCTTTATTTTTAAACAAATTGGAAGTCTCTAGCACAGTATTTTTATTTATGGTGAATTTTTGAAAAAAACTTTGTCCTTCCCTCCACGAACGGAATCTCAGCCGCAAAGTTCTGTGTTGTAATATTTGCACCATTTTATATTAGCTGTTATATAGAGTTCTATATATGAAAATGTGCACAATTACATGTGAAATGCAACGAAAAATAACTCATGGTCGTAGCTTTTAATATTTTTGAAATATGTACATATAAATCACGATAAATAGAAAAAAATTTACATTTGGTCAACTTTGACAAGACCGAAATGGTCAAAAAACGCAATTGTAAGCTAAACCTCTTACGTTCTAGTATTATTGAATCACTTAGCTTCCTTTTGAAATAAATTGGAACTCTCTAGCACAATATTTCAATTTATGGTGAATTTTTGAAAAAAAACTTTTTCTTTCCCTCCGTGTGTGGTATCTCGGCCGCAAATCTCCGAAATGCTTGAGTCACATTGTCGTAATATTTGCATCGTTTTATATTAGCCGTTACATAAAGTTCTATATATAAAAATATGCGCACTTTCATGGAAAATACAAAAAAAAAAATAAATCATGATCATAGCTCTTATCATTTTTTAAATACTTGCATATAAATCATGATAAATATAAAAAATTGACATTTGGTCAACTTTGACTCGACCAAAATGGTCAAAAAACACAATTATAAGCTAAAAATCTTATATTCTAGTAATATTCAATAACTTACCTTCATTTCGAAAGAAATTGGAAGTCTCTAGCACAATATTTCGATTTATGGTGAATTTTTAAAAAACACTTTTTCCTTCCCTTCGCGTGCGGTATCTCGGCTGCAAATCTCTGAAATGCTTGAGTCACATTGTCGTAATATTTGCATCGTTTTATATTAGCCGTTACATAAAGTTCTATATATGAAAATGTGCGCACTTTCATGGAAAATACAAACAAAAAAAATCTTGGTTGTAGCTTGTATCTATTTTGAAATATTTGCATATAATTCATGATAAATGGAAAGAAATCGACATTCGGTCAAATTTGCCTCGACCAAGATGGTCGAAAAACGCAATTGTAAGCTAAAACTCTTACAGTCTAGTAATATCCAATTACTTTCCTTCATTTTGAAACAAATGGGAAGTCTCTAGCACAATATTCCGATTTATGGTAAATTTCTGAAAAACTTTTTCCTTCCCCCCAAGCACAGTATCTCCGAAATGCTTGAGTCACATTGTCGTAATATTTGCACCATTTTATATTAGCCATTACATAGAGTTTTATATATGAAAATGTGCAACAAAACAAAAAATAATTTCGGGTCATAACTTTTATAATTTTTGAAATATTTGCATATAAATCACGATAAATAGAAAAAAATTCGACATTCGGTCAACTTTGACTCGACCAAAATGGTAAAAAAACGCAATTGCAAGCTACAAATCTTACAGGCTAGTAATATTCAATCATTTACCTTTATTTTTGCAACAAAATGGAAGTCTCTAGCACAATATTTCGATTTACGGGGAATTTTTGAAAAAAAAAACTTTTTCCTTCCCTCTGCGTGCAGAATCTCGGCCGCAAATCTCCGAAATGGTTGAGTCACACTGTCGTAATATTTGCACCATTTTATATTAGCCGTTACATAGAGTTTTATATATGAAAATGTGTGCAATTCCATGTAGAATAAAAAAATAACTCATGGTCATAGCTTTTATCATTTCTGAAATATTTGCATATAAATCATGATAAATAAAAAAATTCGACATTCGGTCAACTTTACCTTTAACTCGACCAAAAAATGCAATCATACGCTAAAACTCTTACAGGCTAGTAATATCCAATCAATTGCCTTCATTTTGCAACAAACGGGAAGTCTCTAGCACAATATTTCGATTTATGATGAATTTTTGAAAAAAAAACATTTTTTACGTCTGCGCGTTACGAATTCATGCATCATTTTGTGATAATATTTTCTCTGTGTTTCTTTGATCATTTTACAATTTGTTATATACCAAAATGATTGCAATTTAGTGTACAATACAATTATATACGAATTTTTTTCGCGCTGTCATATATTCCAATATTTATATATGATAATGATATTTTTTTTCATTTCTGATGGTTGCATACTAAACTTCAGGCAATGATAAAAAAAGGAGCCAAAAATGAACTCGTAATCTTAAAAACTAAGCGTTCTGTCTTTTTTTTTTTTAACTTTTTTTCCGCTTCGGCGCTCACTCCCAAACCCCGTCGGCATACGGGAGACGATTTCTGAAATACCGCTTAGGTGTTTAAGGGCCAAAATACGTCTTTTAAGGATATTCACGGAAACAAGTTAAAACTGGATAAGTGTGTATTTAGTATTCCTCTAAGACGGGGACCAATTCTATGTCCGCGGGGAAGATTTGTGTGCCAAGCCTTGTCAATAGTTTTTTTCTGGTTAAATCCTGTTTAAAAAAGGAATTGCGATTCTCAGGGGCTTCGCCCGTAACGATAGCTACTAATTTCTACGTGGGTGAGATTACTTTGTCGAGGCGCTCACGCTTTGAGGATCCGCATTTTTAACGGGGCATAAGACAGCCACATCTTTTGACTGATCTCTCATCTTTCCTCTTTTTGTTTATCTCTCATAACCTTGGAGTCGATCTACATCAGTTGATTAATAACTACGTAGATAATAATTCATCATATAGGTAATTAGAATCATATTGGATTTTAGAGA
>NC_087208.1:81417697-81422697 GCF_015104395.2 Macrobrachium nipponense
AATTAATGGAGAAGTCTTGTGTTAATTATTTGTTGAGTTTTTGTGACTTTGGAGAATATTTCAGTGATTCACGGGGATGAGTTTTGCTGAATCTTGATGAATCTGACTGAATCTTGGTGAATTGTGTTGAATCTTGCTGAACTTTTGCTGAATTTTGTGCTGAATTCTTGGAGGATGGATAAGCATTAACATTGGTGATATTTTTTTTTATACTGATACTAGTGATTTTGATGATAGCAAATTTTGGTGATTTTGTGATAATGATATTTCTGATACTGATATTTTTATACTAATACGTGGGCATTGTAACGCTATCAAGGGAGGTGGAATCTTTTTTGAATTTTGGGAGGAACTAACAACACATTATTTTATTTATTTTTTCTTTTTTTATGAGTTCAGCAGATAATTGCTTGACATCTAGTGAGTTACGGGAGATAGTTAACAGTGCCGTTGATTTTTCTTTTCTCCTTTTTTGGAAGTTAGCCATCGCTGACACAAGTTTTTTTACCAAGGGTGAATTTGAATTTGATTTTTTTTCTCCAGTTGGTGTGAATATTTTTCAATATCTCAGTTCATGACATAGAGTCATTGTTCGGGAACGTGTTTGTGTTTCAGCTATTTGATGCTATAGAGAAATACACGGGAGAATTTCTTGCACTGTTTTGGATGCATACGTAATGGTGCTACATTTTTTCTCGGGATATTTGTGTTCCAGAAATTGTGAGTTTTCTTGCACAATACCTTTGTTGTATTTGTGACAACTTTGTGAGAGATAGGAAACTTGGTCGTAAGTTTTCTAGTGGCCTATGTCGTCGTAGTGCATATGGGAGAAGTCTCTTGGTTGAGACACTTTGTATATTGGAGTTCTGTGTATAATGAGTTGTGACACATGGGTGATTTTTTCTAGAATTTTCTAGACAGTTTTTATTTGCCGAGTTTTTTTTTTTTTTTTAGCATAGTATGCTAAATGGAGAGAGTTTTATAGTTTTTTTACTATAACTTTGAGTTATTCTCTGGAGAATTGGAGATATGTTATTTTGGAGTTATAACTGAGATATATTTTGGAGTATAATTGGAGTTATATAATTATGGATTCATAATATGAGATATAATATATTGGAAGATATATTTTTGGCCATTTTGATATTTGCCAATGTGATGAGAGCTATGTTTAGTTTCAATTATTTTGCAGCATCTTTGTTGCAAATGGAGACACATATTTGGAGATTATGGTGGGCAATATTTGTGAGTGTGTGAGTTAGTTGCCTTGAGTGCGCATTTTTTTTTTTTTTGGAGATATATTTTTGGAGCCTTGTTTTGTTCCACATGGAGTTTGGGATTGAAAGAGAGGTAAATATTTTGTATTTGCCGAAATAGAGGTGATATTCTTTATTCCTGGAGTGGGTGTCTTTTTTTTATTAACATGTGCTATTGGAGAAATAAGAGAGAAATATAAGGGGGTTGGTTGGTTTTTAACCAAATGGAGGAAATATTTTTATAACCGGAGTGGTGTTATTATTAATATGGTGAAAATATATATGGAGTTGGAATAATCTTTGGCGGTGGGTGACCCTTTTTTTTTTGTGGTTATGGGAGATTGTGTGAGCAAAAGAGAAGATTTCTGTGGTTCTTTCTCTTTGGTTTCGTGACTATTTAGAGAGAAGTGGTCATTACTGCATTACGGAGTCCTATGGAGATGAGTGCATTTTTTATGTTCACAAGTGTATTATTTTTGGAGAAATATAATGGGGGGGCAAAGTCATGTTGAGGAAGTCTCTTCGAGACAAAATTTTGAAACACATTAGTCATATCCTGGAGTTGAATTCTGTGAAATGTGTCAGTTAGACCTTTTTCTAGAGAATCATGAGTTTTCCAAACTTGTGTGTCTGACTGGACATACTTTGTGCTGCTGTTAGAGCATACGTCCGCAGGCGATTTTTCTGCTGACAAGCGATGTGATGAGCCGTGCGATGACTTTTTTCCTCTGATGATGATAGATCAGAGCTTTCGCAATATCTGGAAATGTTGACAATAGCATTTCACGAAAGCGCATGGGTAAGAGTTTGCTTTCTGGCAAATTCCATAACTTTACATGGAGCATTTCTTGGGAAAAATGCATGCACTGTGTATTTTGTGATTGGGGAAACGTACTTGTGATTATCTTTATTTTTTTTTCTTCCTTTCCCTATGAGAGATGTAATTGGGAGATTGAGCTTAAATGGCATTTTTTTGTCGGGTGATGTGATTTTTCGGGAGTTGCTATTTACGTAAATGGGAGTTTGACATTAAGTCTCATTGTGATTAATTATTGAGCAGTAAAGGGGTTTTTGCTGTTAAAAGTTGGAGATTTTTTCTGATTTTGTGGGTTGCTGTAATATCAGAGCTTGAGAGAACATTTTTTGGGTCTGGGTGTGTTACGTGATTCTTTTTTTTTTCCTTGGGCTCATTACGATTTTTTTCTTTTTTTTTTTCTTATGAGAACATTCGAGTTTGAAATGTGAGTGTAGAAGTCCGTGGAGTTGCTGTGATTTCTGAGTTGTGTGTGTGTTGATGTGTGAGTTTAGGAAACTGAGTTGGAGAACTTGATGTTTCTTTTCCTTTGAGAGTTGTGATAATGACTTATGATTTAGTAGTCATATTAAGGGAGTTAATTGGGAGACGTTCAGTTAGTATTTCTGACTTTTTGAGATCATTGTTTGATAGAAGTAGTATGTCTGGGTTAATTTTCTTAGATTGACCAGTGACTTGACTGACATACTAACACACACCAAAAGTCATTTCCTAACGCCAGCAAGACGTCCACCAGCCGTGCAGAGAGTACTGCTGTCGTGTTGTCCAGGGTGATTACAAGAGTTTCCACGTGGGTGATCAAGAGAATTCTACAGCGTGTCTTTTGGGGATCTGCAGAAGCCGTGAGAAGTCTTCTACGATGAGGGAGGCATTCCGTCTTCCTACAGTCTGCTACAGGAGCAGCTACTTGCAGACGAAGAGAGAAAAATTATAGTGCTATTTGGAGATAAAGCGTGATTAGACTTTATTTCATAATGCCAGAGACGTGCAGTTATTATGTATATTTTAGTTAAGGCCGGCCAGTGTGTTTTGTATTATATAAGCAATTTTGCTAGGCGGGGGCTAGCATGGGGTGGCTGAGCTATGTAAGGCCTAGGGTTTTTGATTGATAATATATTGTCCATGTGTTCTCTGTGACCTATGGAATGTGGAGAACAGTGCAGGAGTGGCGACCTGAGAGTAGCTGAACAATAAGTTTCTATGGGTGACGTGAGATAAAAATGCTTAGTTCGACAAGTCAATGTACGACAGTTTTATGAACTCTTCTCAAAGTGCCTTTGTGAAACTGGATGCAGCTAGAACTGTGAGGCGCTAACGAACTGTGTGTTCGTATGTGCGTGTGTGCCTCTTCCCTTTAATAGTTTCATACGCAAGTCTATGGGGGGATTTTGATAGAGGATCTTGGAGACAAAGGCAAGATGCCGTGGCGTTCGCCAGGAGTTTTTTATTAACTGTGTTTATAGTGGTCCGGTTGCTTGGGTGAGTGTTGAAGTGTTTTAGCCAAAGACTGGCTTGTTGTCTGTTTGACATTTTTAAGAATATCTGATCTTTAGATTTTGTTGCTAAACTTATGTGTACTTACCGGGATGTGTTCTGTATCTTTGAAACAGACGATTCTGGCTGGAGAGGGACAAAGAGTTCCCAGATGGGTGTGGACTTTTTGGTGACTAATAATTACGATTAGACATTTTACTATTTCGTTGTTTTTTGAGTTAGTCTGTAAGACTTGATTACTTAATTGATTATCCATTATTTATTCATTGTTAATAAACATTAATGTTATGATGCGACTCTCTCATTTTCATTACCTGTTGGAATGGAGAGAAAGAGGTGGAGAGAGAGAGATTCCTTGGAGAGAGAGAGAGAGAGGCTGTGTGTAATGCTGTGTGTTGGTTTGCCTTCCGTTTCGTGCTACACGCTTACCTGATGAATAATGGGGGGGGGGGGGCGGGGGGGGGGGGGGGGGGAATCTCCCCATTACACACACACACACACATATATATATATATATATATATATATATATATATATATATATATATATATATATATATATATATATATATATTATGACGAAGTGCCAAGTACCTGGTTATTACACTTACCAATAATTAATTATTACCTCACTAGAAAACCTGAACCTTCATCACAGGGAAAATACGACTGAATACTCTAAAGGCAGCAGTGATCCCTTATACAACTTACCAGTATTACAGAAAATCAGTCGAAGTTCATCAAAACAAGTGTGAGGTAATCTAATATGTAATTAGATTAATTAAAGGCATCACTCCATCAACAACTTTAAAAGTCTAAGTATTTTCCATGATTTCAAAAGTCTAAGTACTTTCCTGGTTCAAACTCACTTCAATTAAATTGAAGAAAAACAGCTCAGTTACCACTATATGTTTCTACCTAAACAAAATCAAATATACTGGTGAAAAAGAAAACGCTTATAAAAATTTCAAATACAAAAATTTATTATCAAACTCAAAATTTATGAGTGAAATTCACGGTCTCAGGGAAATTTACTGTCACTTGAAAACACCACAAAGTTTAATTAATTCTTTAATTAACTAAGTCAAATCAAATAAAAATTAATCTATCAAAAATATCAAGAAAATTAATTAATCAAAGAATTAAATCATTCAATTAAAATTCTAAGTGTTAGGCAATAAAAAAAATTTGGAAATTAATTCACAAGTGCTAAACAACACTAAAACTTGAAAAGAATTCTAAGTAAATGCAAATTAATTCACAACTGTTAAATTCAGTTAAATATGAAACGATTAATTAATGAAAACAATTAAGTTAATCAAATTGTGAATCCAAATGAAAGCATAGAAAAATGTGGAAAATATCAAAATTGCAAAAAGAAAACATTAATCACACAGAATATAAAAAAAAAACACATTTCAATAAGAAAATGGAAAA
>NC_087208.1:81425197-81427697 GCF_015104395.2 Macrobrachium nipponense
AAAATAGGAAAATTGGTTCAAGCAACCCCGCCCCTCGCTTGCTTCCTGAATGTCCTCTTCATACATTTCTTGCTATTAGATGAAGAACAGACGTGGCATAAAGGTAGAAAATTTAATTTTTCCGCAAACCGTATCTACATTTTGACTCTCCTAGGCGAAATAATTGGAAATGAACATTACCTTAGTGTAATGGAATTAGTTCCTTCATTTGCTAACCAGGTACACAACATGGCTTCATCGAAAAGCCTTGTTACTTGCCTCTACTTTACAATTATACAATGATTTTTCCAACAAAATTTAACGCGTTATCAAATGATATAAAAAGAAATATTTGACAAGATTATGAGACTCTACAAGATATTGAAAAAGTACAATGTTATCAAGACCACTATGTCAGCAGGAATTTTCAAAATCCCTATTGTTGTCTTCCTAGAAGACTATTAATAGTTCTCCAAACATTATTAGACGTTTAGTACAAAATAAGCTTGGCAACCTATTCAACCTATCCCTTTGCTGACTAAAACTTTTGTATACTATCTATAATCAAGTTAAATGTGTATTCATTGGAATGTAAGTTTTTTAACTTTACTTCAACTGAATAGAAGACTAATCTAAATTTGAGCAGACATGTTATGAAATATAGTAAATTAAGAGATCTGTAATACAGATATTTCTCATAGATAATAGATTTAAGTCATAACCAACAGGAATTATAAACAAGCATCTCCATAATATCGAACAGGAAAATTAATTTAAATACTGAAATATAATTTATGTTCTGGCCAAAAATATTTAATCACAAAAACAAAAAAGTCACATATATACAACCAGGTGACAACTTTAGCAAGAAACAATGCGAGAAATACTGTGTAAAAGTGACTTAAAAATGAGACCTTATTGATGTTTAAGCTTAACTCTTGTAATTATATTGTTACTTTACATAAACATATATCTGATAACAGGCAAATTTAGCTGTAACAATTCCAACCTCATTAAAGCCACTACGTAGTACCGACCATTTGCCAAGCATACAATAAGGAATAATGGAATTGTTCTATACCAATGAGTAGCAACTGAATTCTTGCTGCATGAATGAAGACCATTGTGGTTCCAGACCTTACGAAAACATGAAGATTTTGTCATAAGAGAAACTATCAGTCTAACAAGTTTTGGCGATCAGATGGAACGATCCACTAAGATAAAAGCTCCTCTCAGTCAAGAATGCTGATATTACATTACTGTACTTCTTACACATTTAAAACTACAGAGTCAGGATACGGCAGACATCAGTTCTTCGATCCTCAGATACTGATTAATTCTTAACAATTTCTCTTTAAGTTTTCACGCAATGTATTACAACTAATCGCCAAAAAGGATGGGTTGTTAAAACATTGAAAAGTTTTTCGATGTATTCTGCCCTCGTCCTGCTCTACAGAAACGTTCACCAAAGAACGATTTTGAACATTTCAAGAAGTTCCAAGACTCATTTTCTCATCTTGACATAGCTGAGGAAGTGAGACAACTTACAATGACATTAATTATATACCTCTTTGACAAACCACCGTACAATGAGTGTAATATGACTTTTACAGCTAAATTTCTAACCGAGGAGGAATCAAACTTTCAACATGTTACTTTAGTCTGATTTGCCCATCAAAATCATATCTGAGATTTCTCATCATACGTTCAGGTATTTGGGTGATTAATTGGAAAAGGTTTAAAATGGCATTCCATGATATTCCAAGTTCTAAAGTTAATGACTGAAACCGGTTATTAAAGAGAAAATGCAGATTAACTGGAATGAAGGTGAAACAATAAAACCAGAACTAATAGATATCTTTGCTGTTAATAATCCTGAAAATTAAATGAAAAGGACCTCATGTTACAAGACAATCAAAATACATATAATGAATAAACGTTGAAATCATCTATTTTACAATCTAATGACTAAATTAAAGAAACTGATCAAATTTCACATAAATACAAATTTTTTATGTTAATTAAAGATGTGTGCATATATATATTATATATATATATATATATATATATATAAATTATAATATATCTATTATATATATATATATATATATATATATAATATATAACGTATAGTTATATACATATATATAGATATATTATATTATAAATATATATATATACATATTATATATTATAAATATTATATATATACATATATATTATATAATGGTATATAAACATAATTAACTTTTTACAAAAAACAAATCCGTATGGTTGATAATGCTGTGCTTGTAGATAGAGGTGCTGCTAGCACTGCTTACTACCATCAGCACGTTAAAAGGGTATTGTTGAAGTGGAATGCCCGGGAAAGTTTCAATGGTGGGGTAGGGGGGAGGGACAGTAAGAAGGCTGAGAAAACTGGATGGACAGGCCTTTGTCTTCTTGAGGGCCTTTGTAACTGTTATTGGCTTAAAAACGCTATTTGACACGTCATCACACACCAATTTTTCATCACTTTTCA
>NC_087208.1:81437697-81450197 GCF_015104395.2 Macrobrachium nipponense
ACCTTCTATCTCCCTAGCTCCATCATCCAAATTTAAATCTCCCTCCATTCACCTCCGTCTTCCATCTTTTCGTCTTTGTGCATCTCCCATCTCGCAACATCCACCCAACTCCTACGGTTCAAATACTCTATAGGAAGTGTCATATCGAAGGCAATGATTATCATGACCACCTGTTTCCCCCTCGCCGAATTGAATCCACTTTTCGATTTTCCATCTCCTTGCCTTCCCTATACTTTCGTTGGCCCTCTCTCTCCCTTCTGAGCCTGGCAGGTTGTTTGTTAGCTTTGATTAACTGTCAGTCTGTGTTAATGTCTGACGTTGTCGGGAACATTAAAAATATATATCTATATTTCTTACTTTTCCTTTTTTTTGTTGCATCTTAGTTTCATTGACATTTTGTTATTTACAAAGTGGTGAATAACATTATTTTTTTGTCATTTTATTATTCGATTTTTTTGTCTCACTGGTACTATCGACGAAATTCTTGGTACTGTTGTGTTTTGTCATCGTCGCTTATGTATATTGCTCTTGTAAACTTACTTGTTTTCACACAAATCGTTGCCACGTGGTGTAATACATACGTACTGATATTTTTCACAAGTGCATAATATTAACGATTTCATCCAAGATACATTAGTCTAATATGCTGAATCTTTTTTCAACTAGGAATATTCAAATACAATGGGACGAAATAATGACTAAGTGGTATCAATTGTCAGCCCAGTTCTATTTTTGTAATGGTTAAATATACATTAATTGTACACATTTTCCAATCATTTTTCCCTTTAAAATTCAATGAAAGAAAGCCACTTATCTTCTAATTCTATTCTTAGCCTTAGATGCCAAACCTAGCTCATTTTCATTTATTATAAAAATCTAGTGAAAACGAGAATTTAAAGAATTTTGTTAAAATTCTTCGATGAGTTTCTTCTCGACAACTCATTACTAATTTCCTAAATTTCAGTCCGTTGCTTTGATTCGTTTTCGAATAGCAGGAGAAAATGCATGGGAATGGGAGACCAACATACTTGGTATTTTATAGTTTCAGAACTGAAAAGAATATCGTAATATGCTTGATGGAATAAAACGGAAAAGCAAACAACAGAAGATCTGAAGATCAAATAATGGTCGCTTTACAATTATTGGGGGTGATTCGTGAAAAAGACAAGGCCTACGTGGCATTTGCTCCATTCTGCCACTGAACTTCTAAAGCAAGAATTAATTTCTTGAGTAGCAAACTTTTCACTGCCCCTAGCACTTACTTCACAACGGAAACAGAAAACCATTCCACAGACTTTCATTTCACATAGCTCCACTTATTCCATGCTCATTTGCACTTATTGTATATCAAGATCCTAATTCTCTCTCTCTCTCTCTCTCTCTCTCTCTCTCTCTCTCTCTCTCTCTCTCTCATACCTTTTAGACAAAGACTCATGCCAAACAGAAAACTAGAAACCCTAAAGTAATTAGAGCCCAGTCCTATCAAGTAAATCTCTCCCTTTCTCTCTCGTTCGTATAGTAAGTATAGAAATGCTTATGAACCAGGTGATCTCTGTGTGTGTGTGTGTGTGTGTGTGTGTGTGTCTGTGTTACTGGTCCCATTATCCCATAACTAGGTTCTTTATACACAACATATCTGTCCTCAGCGTTCCAAAGATGACCCTGTACAATTAAGGCTTATGGATGAAAACAAAGTAAATATAAATGAGATTTCTCAACAATAACTGACTCACCTACAAATACTTAATCAATTCATCACAAGATATGGATACATTGCTTCATACATATTAAAGTGGAAATATCCGGTCTTGTATTCATAACTCCACAACCAGGCAAATAAGCTTCTTTCTGAAAAATCATAGTTCTCTAAATACCATTTGCAAAGCAAATAACAGACGGTACATCAGTCTTGTTGGGGACACTTACAGACCAAAGTATACTAGCAGTGCTGAAATCTTCGTAGGGAGGCAGTGCACGAAACAACCTACGCACCAAAAATCTTTAACCAACTATCACCGATTCTTTCTCTCGTCCACGCTTCCCTTCGGATATTAGAGCATAGAATGCTACCAGTACTTCATGAAATGTTAATAAAACCAGCTCTTCCTATAACTCATACGGCCATGTCTCGTAATTATCGAACTTCAGTGCAATGACGAAATAAAACAAAAACGGCCAAGCTCCCGAGACGTCAAGTCAGTAACTGTCCACCATCGGTGCTACTATTAGCCACTTTGCTTGCACCTCACCTGCAACAAGACCCTCGTCCGTAAAGAAGGGAGGAAACAAATACGTTACAAATAAAACAAGCCGTACTCCGTGACACACTATCTCCCCTACCCTCCTCACCCTCCTCCTCTCCTCCTCCTCCTCCTCCTACCTCCTCCTGCCTCCTCCTCCTCCTTCTTCTTCTTAAATACAGCTAGTATAATCACAGCTAGTCTTTACTTTAAGACAAAAGGACTCTCTCTCATAAACAATCTTTGGATTACTCGAACAGAGTGAAATAACTTTTGCCCATCAATATTCATCAGCTTTTTCAAAGCATCACTTTGTTTTCAAAGGAACCCAACCAATGATCAACTCGCTGCTAATTACAGAAATGTATAATAAGACATCTCTTTTTTTACTTTTATTGTGACGATAACATTAATGACACTGGTAATTACCCTAATGGAGGTCAGTCATAATGATCGATGTTGTCACGATCATTTAGAATTAATTAAGCAATCAAGGTGAATGGAGAGGTTTACTTTGATGTCGGTTATGTGTTTTTACCTCTCTTTTTTCAGGAATATACTGATTTCCTCATTCATTCCTGTTGAGATTAGTTTCAGCATGTGTAATGATATGTATATATATATATATATATATATAATATATATATATATATATATAAATAGGTATAAGCCACGAGGGAAAATAAACAACGGAGTTCCCGCGAGATCTTTCGACGTTTAAAGGATGTTTGAACGTCGGAAGAATACTCGCGGAACTCCGTGATTATTTCCCTCGTGGCTTAGACCTTTATTTATAGATTTATATCACGTTCCTAACTTTCGTAATTCAGATTATATATATATATATATATATATATATATATATAATATATATATATATATAAATTAATATATATATATAATATATATATATATATATACATAGATAATATATATAATATATATATATATATAGATATATATATATATATATATATAATATATATATATAGATAAATATATATATATATATATATATCTATATATAATAGTATATATATATGATATATGTATATGTATATATATATATATATATATATATATTTTCATATATATAGATAATATATATATTATATATATATAGATATATAAAGATATATATATATATATATATATATAGATATATATATATATATAGCTATAGATATATATCTATATAGATATATATATATAGATATATATATATATATATATATATATATATATATATATATATATATATATATATATATATATATATATACATATATTATATATATATATATACTATTATATATATATATATATATATATATATATTATATATATATATATAGATATAGATATCTATATTAGATATATATATATATATATATATATATATATATATATATATATATATATATAATATATATATATATATATATTATATATATATATATATATATATATATATATATATATATATATATATATATATATATATATATATATATATATATATATATATCTATATATATATATTTATATATATAGATATATAGATATATATATATATATATATATATATATATATATATATATATATATATATCATATATGCTACTATCAAAATGGCATGTTTCCCCTCTTTGAAATGTCTTGTAGATTGTGTAACATTTTTTCAGATTCCTACATAGCTTAGAATAGGATGTTTTAAAATGTGTGTTCAGACTTCGCATTACGTGTTATAAAAGAATATATATATAACGTAAAAAGAGAGAGATCTCCATTTGCTTCCCTAATCTGTCAACACGTTTGATATTGAGCTCGACTCTTGCATTGTCATCAAAACATGTCAATTTCAATTGTCGCCCAGCCTCCGTCTCGATCGAATAGAGTACGTTTTTTTTTTTTTTTAACAGACTCGTCTTGTCCGTGTATGTCTTTGTCAAGTCCCACGTGGGTATTGCACATTTTATATGTGAGATTGCATCAGATTTCAGAACTTTCTGGAAGCTTTCGGGCCAAGAACGTTTTGACATCTGCTCTCTCCAGTTTCCGTAAAGGAAGAGATTTCATTCCATCTTAAGACCTCGAGGCATTAACATCTTGCTCTTGCTCTCTCTCTCTCTCTCATTCGACATCATTGAGATTATATTAACGTAACGTAAATTGGTCACTCGTAACTTAGAATTTCTTATTTGATATTTCTTAGAGTTTATTTAGTATTATTTGGTTTCTTTTGTGTAATCTGAACAAACATTTCGTAACGGCGCCTGGTTTTTGTGAAAGTGTAATATACAAGCTGCAGCAAGAGAGAAAGAAGTTGGTATACCAAAAAGGTAACGTGTGTTATATTTTTATTAGTTGCAACTAATAACAGATAGGAATTGTGTTTAACTAATAACTAAAAGTAATGGGAAAATGTGTCTGGTTAACTAATAAATAATAACGGTTAGGTCATAACTAATAACTGATAGGAACTGTGGTTAACTGATAACAGATGTTTACGAAGGTTTGGTAAAAACTGTTGGTTACAGTGTTTTTGAGTGAAAACATTTACACTTTTACACATTGCAGATTTTTTTTTTGTGTGTTTGTGATTGTTCCATTGTTTGTGCACTATTTCATTTTCTTATTGAAGTGTGTCTTTTTATTTTATATTTTCATTTGCATTCACAATTTAATTGACTTAGTTATTTTCATTGCTTTATCATTGCACATTTAATTAAATTTAACACTTGTGAATTAATTTCTGATTTCAATTATTACTTGTGAATTAATTTCAAATTTTCAATTATTGCCTAACACTTTTGAATTTTGATTGAATTAATTTTCTTGAATTTTGTGATAAATTAATTTTGATTAATTTTAACTTAATTTGATTCAAGAAGTAATTAAACTTTACTTTGTTTTCAAGTAACAGTAATTTTCCCTGATATTGTAAATTTCACTTATAAATTTTGAATTTAATATTAAATTTTTGTATTTAAAATTTTTATAAGTGTTTTCTTTGTCTACTTACCAGTATAAGTATATTTAATTATGATTATATTATGTTAGGTAGAAACATAGAGTGGTAATTGATTTGCTTTCCTTCAATTTTCTTGAAGTGACTTAGAACCAGGGAAGTACTTAGACTTCTGAAATCAGGGAAATACTTAGACTTTTAAAGTTGTTGATGGAGTGATGCCCTTTGATTAATTTAATTACTTACAAGATTACCACACACCTGTTTTGATGAACTTAGTCTGATTTTCTGCAATACTGGTAAGTGTTAAGGGATCACTGTTGCCTTTAGAGTATTCAGTCGTTTAAACGTGTTATTGAGGGTTCAGGTGTCTGGCTTTTTGTGAGGTAATATTTGATGCATGGTAACCAGATACTTGGCACTTCGTAAACATTATTTATGGTGCCCAGAGACGCGGGAAAGCAGATTTCATTATCACTCTAGAATATACTGGTGGGGTAGGGATATATTTTGTTAGGAGAGTGACCATATAATTTTGTTTTGCATTTATTGTATTGAATTGTAAGTTGATAACTTAGACGAAAATGGCTCAGTTCAATGTTCAGGAATTTTTAGCAGTCCCTTCCATCCAAGTTTTGTCTGAAACCACTCTGTCTAGAGCACAGTGGAGCGCTTTAGCAGAGGCATGTGGTGGTGATGTGTTACTACTAGTATGGTAAAGGCACAAATAAGATGTATTGCTATGGAATCATTGTAAACTCTGGTAGAATAACTGATGAAGATGAGTTAGAATTGGCTCAAGAGTTGTGAATGTTGCACGTGCTGATCTCATAAATAAGGAAGCAGAAAAGAAAGAGAAAAGTGATGCAGAGTTAGAGCTTAGATGCATTGAAGCAGAAGATAATTTGATTAAGCTAAAAATGCTTGCTGAAAGAGAGAGAATGCAAGCTGAAAGAGAAAGAATGCAAGCTGAAAGAGAAAGAATAGACAGGGAAAGACAAGAAAGAAGAGAAAGAGAAGAAGAAAAAGCAGCAGAAGAGGAAAGAGAAATCGCAAGACATGAAGGGAAATGGAATTAATAAGAGCTAGATCCACATTAACCTGTAACACCGTCTAACCCTAACCAAGGTAATCAAGACCCTGTATTTGATGTAGTGAGAGTACAGAAGTTAATCCCTAAGTTTACTGAAGAAGCTCCAGATGAATTTTTTTATCACTTTGAGAAAGTGGCTTCAGGTATGGGATGGCCAGAGGATAAATGGTCAGTTTTGCTACAAAGTGTCTTAATTGGTAAAGGGAGAAGTGTTTATCTAGCTTTAACAGCTGATCAGTGTAAAGACTACAAGGTACTTAAACACAGTGTGCTACAAGTTTACCAGATGACCCCAGAGTACTACAATGAGAGATTCAGAAATTTGAGAAAAGATGAGACGGGAACATTTTAGATTATGCTTACAAAGTGAGAAGGTGTTTCAAACGTTGGGTAGAAGCTGCTAAAGTTAAAACTTTTGATGAGTTAGAAGAGTTACTTGTTCTTGAACAGTATCTTAAGGGAATTCCTGAACATATAAGAGCCTATTTAAGAGAGAGAGAAGTGAAGAAACTTGACAAAGCTGCAACACTCAGTGAAGATTACAATATAATCAGTAGTAAACGTAATTACAATGTCAAGTACCAGAGTCAACAACGCCCAGGTTTTAAGTCTTTTCCAAATAACAGGAACAAATTTAATGGGAAACCTTCAAGTGATACTACTAAGAGTACACAAGGTAATACAGCTCAGCAAACTAATGTGAAATCCTCATCCAGTTTTTCAAGACAGTTACAGAAACCTAATGTTGTCTGTTTCAAGTGTGGAAGAGTAGGACACTACAGTCAAGAGTGTTACCGGAATCAACAGCAGTCAAAGCCAGTTGGTCAAGTTGTAAAAGGTGACCAGGTGAAACAAACTACGAAGAGCAGTGTGGGAAAGAACCAGACTCCAGAGAAGAATGAAACTAAACGAGCTGAGTGTTTAGCAACCAGTGGAAATGTAACTTCAAGCAGTGAGTGGCTTAGCAGTATGGAGGCTTTTAAGCCATATATCTATGAGGGTATGCTATCAACTCATGAAGGAAGTATGCAGGTACCAGTCAAGATATTACGTGATACAGGGAGTAACCATAGTGTGGTAGTACGTGGTTCTCACCCTCAGTTGGAGAAGAGTCTCACAGGAGACTCAGTTATTTTGAAGGGTATAGGAGGAGAGGAAGTAACTCCTATATGCCGCTTACACCTGTCATGTGAATTGGTGACAGGGAATGTTGATTTTGCTGTAAAGGACTCACTAGCTGTGGAAGGTATACATGTTCTGTTGGGGAATGAAGTTGGTGGTGTGCTATATTCCTTGTCCTGTAGTGACAGACAAACCATTGAGGATTAGTCCTACAGTAGAGTTGGAGAAGAATAACCCCCACCTGTTTCCTAGTTGTGTAACTACCAGAAGTATGAAGAGGACTACGATTGCAAGTGAAGAAACTGAGGATTTACTCACCCAAGAAGGATCAAGTGAAGGATCTTTGTGCTTAGAAGAATTATTCCAGGGAAGTGAAGTTTCCCATAATGCTGATCCAGAAGAGATTTCCCAAGAAGATGAAGAAGACAACAACGACGAAGAAGAACCTGATGTTCCTGAAGAGACTCCGAGTAGTCAATTGTTACTGAAGACAGTAGTGAAACTACAGCAGCTGAATTAGCAGATATTGAGAATTCAACCCTTGAAGTTGGTCAAGTGACAAGAGAGAGCTGATGGACTTGCGAGAAGGATGCATCGTTAACTGATTTGTTCTTCAGAGTTGTTGATCGAGAAGAGATGCAACAAACTCCTACCTATCTGAAGGAGGGTTTACTGATGAGGAAGTATAGACCTACAGATATACCAGGAGATGCTGTATGGGGCGAATATCATCAAATTTTGATTCCATATCCATTGAGAAAGCAAGTGGTTGCAGTAGCTCATGAGTCTGGACATATGGGAATCAGGAAGACTGTGGAGAAGATCATGAAATATTTTTTCTGGCCTGGACTTCACAAAGATGTTAGCAGGTTTTGTCGTGAGTGTCATACCTGCCAGATAGCTGGAAAAACCGAATGAAACCATCAAGGAAACAGCCCCCTACACCTATAGAAGTTAGAGGAGAACCCTTTAGCAAAGTGATTATAGATATGGTTGGACCATTGCCGAAGACAAAAGAACAGGAAAATGAGTATTTGTTGACATTAATGTGTCCTGTGACAAGGTATCCAGAAGCAATCCCTGTTAGAAACATATCTGCCAAGATAGTTGCTGAAAAACTTGTGGAGTTTTTCTCAAAGTTTGGAATACCAGAAATAGTACAAAGTGACAGAGGAACAAACTTTACTTCAAAGTTATTCCAGGATGTGATGAATTTGTTAGGAGTGAAACAACAGTTATCCACTGCCTATCATCCAGAAACTCAAGGTGCCTTAGAAAGGTTCCACCAGACATTGAAAAGTATGCTGACAAAGTATTGTTCTGAGTCAGGAAGAGAATGGGATGTTGGTTGACCATTAATGTTGTTTGAAGTTAGGAATGCTTATCAAGAAAGTATGGGATGTTCACCTAATGAGATGATTTTTGGAAGAGAAGTGAGAGGACCGTTGAAGATTCTTGCAGAAAATTGGGAAGAAAATCAAGAGGAAAGTCAAGGAGAGTATGTGAAGAATTTAAGGAAAAGGTTGAAAGAGATTAGAAAATTCTCTTTAGAAAAATTGAAAATAAGTCAAGAGAAAATGAAAAGGAGATTTGATGCTAAGGCTAAGCTAAGAAGTTTTAGTGTTGGTCAACAAGTGTTAGTGTTCTACCTGTCAGAGATTTCCCCTCACTAATAAATTTCAAGGTCCTTACAAGATAATTCAGAAGTTAAGTGATAGAACTTATGTGATTGAAACACCAGAAAGAAGAAGAAAACAAAGGAAGATACATGTGAACCTCTTGAAACCTTATTTCTCAGAAACTAAAACTGAAACTGTGTCAGTAACCCCAACAACTTTATCTACAGAAGACGATGATGGCTACGAATTGGGAGCTGCAAGCAAGATGAATAATTCTTCAATTTTGGAAAATTTGGAGGATAAATTGAAACATCTGAGTGTTGAACAAGGTGAAGACTTAAGTGAAGTAATTAGAAGTTTTCCAGAAATTTTTTCAGATGTGCCTAGACGTACTGATTTGACCAAACATGAAATCAAGATTCAAGAAGATGGAAAACCTTTCAAGCAAAGAGCCTATCGCTTATCACCGTATCATCGAGATGTTTTGAAGAAGGAAGTTGAGTATTTGCAGCAACATGGATTAGCAGAACCCAGTTCAAGTCACTTCAGTTCTCCGTGTGTGTTGGTGAAGAAACCAGATGGTTCCTTTAGGATGTGTACTGATTATAGGAAGCTGAATTCTATCAGTGTAGCTAATAATTATCCTTTGCCTCTTATAGATCAGTTACTTGATAATATTGGGCAAGCCAAGTTTGTTTCCAAGATAGACTTGTTGAAAGGATATTATCAAATTCCTTTAGATGAGAATGCCAAGTTGCTGTCAGCTTTTATTACTCCATTTGGACTATATCAGTATACTGTTCTGCCGTTTGGTCTTATGAATGCACCCGCAACATTTCAACGAGTGATGGATCAACTGCTAGGATCAAAAGAAGGAGTAAGTGTATACCTAGATGACATCGTGATTTACTCTACAACGTGGGAAGAACATCTGAAGATTCTGTAGAAAGTTTTCAAGAAACTACAAGAAGCAGGATTAACAGTCAACTTAGAGAAGAGTGAGTTTGGAAAGGCAACTGTACAGTATCTTGGGTTTGAAGTTGGGAAAGGCCTTCTTGCTCCAGTAAATGCTAATGTAGAAGGTATACGTAAGGCTACCCCACCTACTACCAGGAAACAGCTACAGAGATTTTTGGGGATGGCTGGATTCTATCGTCGTTTTTGCCCAAATTTCTCAGCCGTAGTAGCTCCCTTGACAGACTTAACTAGTCCCAAAGCTAAGTTTATTTGGACTCCAGAGTGTCAAGAAACCTTTGAGAAGGTAAAAGCCATTTTAACTTCAAGACCAGTACTTCAAGCTCCAGACTTCGACAAGATATTTGTGATACAAGTTCATGCGTCAGACTGTGGTGTTGGAGCTGTTCTACTTCAAGAAGATGAAAATAATATCTACCATCCTGTCTGCTTCATGTCTACAAAACTGAAAAACATCAGAAAGTATACTCGACAATTGAGAAGGAAACTTTAGCCTTAATCACCGCATTGAAAAAATTTGAAGTGTATGTGAATAGACCTAGGAATGAAGAAATTTTAGTGTTGTCTGATCACAATCCACTATCATTTATCCAGAAAATGAAAAACCATAATCAAAGACTGACCAGGTGGTCTTTGTGCCTGCAACAGTATAACTTAAGAGTGCAGCACATTAGTGGTAAAAACAATGTGGTTGCTGATTATTTATCTCGTTGCGAATCGTTGGATTCAATCAACCCGTGATAAAAAAATTATTCTGGGGGGGAGGTATATTATATATTGCTACTTTCAAAATGCATGTTTCCCCTCTTTGAAATGTCTTGTAGATAGCTTAGAATAGGATGTTTTAAAATGTGTGTTCAGATTTCGCATTACATGTTATAAAAGAATATATATATAACGTAAAAAGAGAGAGATCTCTGTTTGCTTCCCTAATCTGTCAACACGTTTGATATTGAGCTCGACTCTTGCATTGTCATCAAAACATGTCAATTTTAATTGTCGCCCAGCCTCCGTCTCGATCGAATAGAGTACGTTTTTTTTTTTTTTTAACAGTCTCGTCTTGTCAGTGTATGTCTTTGTCAAGTCCCACGTGGGTATTGCACATTTTGTATGTGAGATTGCATCTGATTTCAGAACTTTCTGGAAGCTTTCGTGCCAATAACGTTTTGACATCTGCTCTCTCCAGTTTCCGTAAAGGAAGAGATTTCATTCTATCTTAAGACCTCGAGGCATTAACATCTTGCTCTTGCTCTCTCTCTCTCTCTCATTCGACATCATTGAGATTATATTAACATAACGTAAATTGGTCACTCGTAACTTAGAATTTCGTATTTGATATTTCTTAGAGTTTATTTAGTATTATTTGGTTTCTTTTGTGGAATCTGAACAAACATTTCGTAACGGCGCCTGGTTTTTGTGAAAGTGTAATATACAAGGTGCAGCAAGAGAGAAAGAAGTTATTATACCAAAAAGGTAAAGTGTGTTATATTTTTATTAGTTGCAACTAATAACGGATAGGAATTGTGTTTAACTAATAACTAAAAGTTAATGGGAAAAGTGTCTGGTTAACTAATAACTAATAACGGTTAGGTCATAACTAATAACTGATAGGAACTGTGGTGAACTGATAACAGATGTTTACGAAGGTTTGGTAAAAACTGTTGGTTACAGTGTTTTTGAGTGAAAACATTTACACTTTTACCCATTGTTGATTTTTTTTTTTTGTGTTTGTGATTGTTCCATTGTTTGTGCACTATTTCATTTTCTTATTGAAGTGTGTCTTTTTATTTTATATTTTCATTTGTATTCACAATTTAATTGACTTAGTTATTTTCATTGCTTTATCATTGCACATTTAATTAAATTTAACACTTGTGAATTAATTTCTGATTTCAATTATTACTTGTGAATTAATTTCAAATTTTCAATTATTGCCTAACACTTTTGAATTTTGATTGAATTAATTTTCTTGAATTTTGTGATAAATTAATTTTGTGATAAATTAATTTTGATTTAATTTTACTTAATTTGATTTAAGAATTAATTAAACTTTACTTTGTTTTCAAGTAACAGTAATTTTCCCTGATATTGTGAATTTCACTTATAAATTTTGAATTTAATAATAAACTTTTGTATTTAAAATTTTTATAAGTGTTTTCTTTGTCTTACACCAGTATAAGTATATTTAATTATGATTATATTTATGTTAGGTAGAAACATAGAGTGGTAATTGATTTGCTTTCCTTCAATTTTCTTGAAGTGACTTAGAACCAGGGAAGTACTTAGACTACTGAAATCAGGGAAATACTTAGACTTCTGAAATCAGGGAAATACTTAGACTTTTAAAGTTGTTGATGGAGTGATGCCCTTTGATTAATTTAATTACTTACAAGATTACCTCACACCTGTTTTAATGAACTTAGTCTGATTTTCTGCAATACTGGTAAGTGTTAAGGGATCACTGTTGCCTTTAGAGTATT
>NC_087208.1:81455197-81462697 GCF_015104395.2 Macrobrachium nipponense
TAGTTCAAATTATTTTTCAAAGAAATCTGAGGAACAAATTCGTAAGGCTCTTCAGAATAGGTTGCTGACGATGCCTATCTTGATAGGAATGTCGTGATAGCTAAAGTGGTGAATGTATGAAAGTGAGAACGTTGGTTTTCTGTATATGGTAACTTTGTATTATGTCGTGTCTCTAATTATTAAAACATGAAGAAAAGGAATTTTGTTGTCTGTATCCCATTCAAGTTTAAATTTGATGCTGGGCACTAATGCGTTTAATTATGAAAGGAATTCATTGAAATTGCCCCATCTATGATCCCAAGATGTTAGAATATCATCTACATATCTCATCCACAGCATGTTTTTGGGTTTTGTTGCATTTATTATTAATACTGTAGTTTCAAAGTATTCCATGTATAATTTGGCTAAAACAGGACTTAAAGGACTACCCATACTACCCCCGAATTTTTTCTTATAGAATAATTCCCTGAATGAAAATACATTATTAGATACACATAATTCAATTAACTTTATTATTTTGTCAAGCGCCAATGGAAAATTATCTGAATAAGGGGCTAATTTTTCTCTCAAGAACTGAAGAACTTCTTGTACTGGTACGTTTGTGAACAGGGGATCTATGTCAAGGCTTAAAAGTTTTATGTTGTGAAGTGGTAAATGTGCTTATTCGAACAACGTGATAAAAATCTTCCGAATGTTTAATGTGACTGGGAGAAAAAGTGCCTGAAAAGGGGGAAAGAAGGCCAGCTAACAATTTAGAAATTTTGTAATTGAAAGGTCAGGCACATAAAATAATGGGTCTGAATGGAAGATTGTCTTTGTGAGTTTAGGGGCTTCCATAAAAGCGGGGTAGTTTTGGATGAATGACTTTAAATTTCTCTAATAGTCCAATACTCTCTTTGTCTTGGCCAATTAATCTTACTTTGCGAAAAATATTCTGTTTGGACGTTTTGGAGGGGATTTATCATCAGGTTGTCGTAAGTGTTTGTGTCGCCTAGGAGTTAGTTGATTTTGTCGAGGTAGAGGTCTTTGTCCATGATTACGATTTTACCGTCTTTGTTGGATCTACTTATTACAACATCTAACTCTTTTAGCGAGCGGGTGGCTATCATAAATCTACGGGGAACAGGATATTTCTTATTAAGGTCAGGTAAGCATTTAGTAACACCCCTTTTAAACATATCTCTTCACGACTGTAATTTTTGTCCGATATCAATTTATCAAAAGTCTCTATGAAGTCAGAGTTGTTTTTACGGTCTGGCATAAGCGCAAAAGATAAGCCTAAATTTAAGTCCAAGTGTTGGTTTACAGTAAGGTGGTGTTAGGTAAATTTAAAACTTTGTCTTGTTGCTCAAGATTATTCCATGCGCTATTGTTTATTAAGTTATTTAACTTGCGTAAAAGTCTGTTGGAATGAGTCGTGCTATTATAGGCAGCAATGTCGGAACAAAATGAAATCAGATACCTGTATATGTGGTCCGTAGTGAGGAGATGAAGATTAGATTGAGCTCCATATATCACTCTGCGTAGTACGAAGATGTCGTTATTCGTGTTGGTAATCCTCCAGAAAACTCTTGTGTGCGAGTGGGATGGGGTCCGATTGTAGAGTCCATCTCCCGAATCCGTACATTTTTGGAAGTACTTGTTCCTTGAGGCATTCATCTAAAAAGTGTTTTTGATTTTTCAGCCGGTGTAGTCTGATCAGTTCTTTCTCAAACTTACGAAAAACTGGCTTGACTTCTGGATGTGAGCAGAGTAACGTGGAAAGGCGGTTGGATTCCATCTACCTGAAGAGAGAGAGCAGTCTCTGGAATATAGTATTTTCTCTCTAAATTTTGGCGTTTTAACGGACTCCTTTTATTAGACACACACAGAGACAGATATATATATATATATATATATATATATATATATATATATATATATATATATATATATATATATATATATGTATATATATATATATATATATATATATATATATATATATATATATATATATATATATATATATACATATATATATATATATATATATATATATATATATATATATATATATATATATATATATATATTGTTACATATTTGGTTAGGTCTGGCTAGATCAAATGAATGTTGATTTAGATAATTGTCTTACACGGGCCACTTACCCAGAACCAAATATGTAAGCAAATGTAACAAAAGAAATTACTTACCTTCTAGTTGATATTCAAATAAAAGGGGAAGGTCCATGAAAACCTGTATTTATATTAAATTATTTTATTGTACACATTTCAAGCAGGGAAATTAAATTATGACTGGTATGCAATCCAGTCAAAACAAGTCCAACAATAATCTACAACAAAATTTACAGTTAACTGACTTTCAGAAAGAAATAGAAATTTTGCAAAATGGTATGGCAAATGGGAGCTGTAGTTCGTGAATATATGGGTTACAATCTGACTCTCAGTTGCAGAAGCAGGGGCTCGCTTTTGGCAAGATTGAATTAATAGTCTTATACGGCAAATTCTCACAGGTAGGTTGGTGGCAGAAAACATGAGATAATAGATTCTCGCAATTGCAATAATTTGCCACTATGTTAGGATGATTTATTTTATGTTACTGAGCAAATAGTCAATAGTCTTAATTCATTTGGGGAACACACATAGTGGTATTCATCAGCGAATTTTACTTGGTATGTGAATTTTAAGGAAAGGAAATGAGAGATTTAGTGAGAGGAACAGAAACTGTCACTTAATTGCTAATTTCAGACTTACAAGGGAATCCAATCAGCAATGTGCATTATCACAAGACAGCTAGTTGACCCAGTAGGTCTTCCATTAACAACTGAAGGGACTGCTTGTAATTCCAGGCTGCTTATGACCCAATACCAGTGTGGCAACGTGCCAAGACAATACAGCCCGAGATTTGGGACAGAGTAAGACCTGGTCTGACCTCTATGGGAACTGAGTTGGTACTGCATTCTTTTGGCCAATTTTTTAATGCTGTTCAGCCTATGAGCCCTTAAGCTACAGAAATAGTGACTTGGCTGATGGAGGGTGCACTGACATTCCTGAAAAAACAATTAAGACCAGCAGAAAGGAGAGCACAGAGGTATAGATCTTTGGACAGGGATATAAAGTGATACTGGTATGCCTATCCTCCACAGGACTAAGGCTTATATGACGAACTGGCTTGACCACTTATCAAAACTGCTCTCAAACTACCATTTCGCTTTCCATGCCATCGAATATGAGTAAACCCTCCTTAATGAATGGGACTCTCTTCCTTACTGTAAGAGAACAGAGGCACAAGAACAGCATATATTTGTGTCAGCTCCCCCTTTTAAGCAGGCATTCACTCCATTCTCGCATGAAAGCTTGTATAACCTAAAGGAAAGCTGTTCATTTCCGGTTACATACTTCCTCCCTTAATGGTTTTGCCCATGCAATACAGGCAACTAAGGTGGTCTACCTAACTTATAGGATAGGAATATGAACTTCACTAGCTTGGCTAATTTAAGTTCCCCACACTAATTTCAAGCTATTCCTTGGCGAGTATTAGATGTCCAATAACACATTATCATTAATATGACATATCATCAGACTGCATCAATACCAACCTACATGACAATAATCTAACTACAATGCAGTATTGTTACAAATCACAAAAGTTCATATGTCATGTTACACACAAACCTGTTAAAGAATATGCAACCTGAAGGGTTAATGGGTGCAATGCCATATATAAGTGGCTAGGATAGATCCTTCAGCTTGCTAGGCTAGAGGACAGTCTTAATTAATCATCTTATTGACATATCAATAGTACCCATGAGAGAGGTACCCAAGTAACCTCCTCTGGATTTTGGGTGCCTGGTTTACTATACTAATTGAGGCACTAAGCTAAGCATGCCAGGGGGATACTAGCTCTAATACTTGATCATTACTCTGTTAACAAAATTCTTTCCGTTACCAATGCAAGTTTACTAGTACTCTTGTACAGGATCTTGCCTAGAATGTAAGGTATGTGTTTACCTAGTCAGAGATCACTCAGGCTACCTTCTTTGGGTTGCTGCCAGGATCACTCTGTGATGGAAAGGCACTGTGTCCCAATGGACAATGAGTGCCAAGGAGAGCTCATGGCTCTAGTAAATTAATTAGATCTCTTCCGCCCCTTTTTCTTATTTTTCAGGTTCCTCCAAGGTCAGTTTATGACAGTCCTGGTAGGTGATGAGGACATCTACTCTGGGGAAAGGCCAGAAGTGCCATTAGAAGCAAAGTCAAGGGTAATCCTAGATGCTATTAGAAGGCTTCCTACCATGTCTGTTGTGACAACCGAAGAGAGAGAGGTAATGCCTTTAGCATCCCAGCAGGACAGATCCTAGTCTACCAGAGAAAGTGTGGCAGTAAGGTCCACCAAAGGTTCATCTTCTGAGGGCGAAGGTGATGAGGAAGAAGAATCATTGGAGCTGGAGGTTCACAATTGGTGATGACCAGCTCAGTTAAATTTAGTGGATCTCCCGAAGGAGGATCAGTGAGGTGGTCTGTCACTGGCACTGACACCAAATCAAGGCAAGTTACAGGCTTCAATTTCGGTAATTGCTCAACATCCATGTGGGATGGAGAGTGCCACTCCTCTGAGTGCTCAAATGGTATTGGCAGAGATTTTAGGTCAGGAGTACCTGACAAGGAACCTGTGGGTGCAAAGCTGCTATGTGAGCCTGAGTTCAACCGAGACAGAGATTCCTGTCCCGTGAGGAGGTTGTCGCCTCCAGGAACCTTTTCAGTTTTGGTGACAGCTTTGTTGCTTGTTGGGGCATCCAGATCAATTCGTGCAGTGCCCCTCCATTTTACACAATAACCTTTGTCCATTTTGTGACCCCTCTTCCCATGAGACCTGCCTCCTTCCCCAGAATTATGAAGGTTTGGCAACTGTCTGCTGACTTGGTTCTGGTAGGTTAGGGCATATTAATTTGGTCTTAGGAATAAGAGTTATTCAGGGAAGTGTCCTTTAACTTTGGTGGCGCTTCTCTGGAATGGCACCTTTCAATAAGGCGGCACTGTGACTGAGTGTGCCGTGCAAAGGTCACACTAAATGGAGCCATCCTTAGTGAGTGACAATTTGCTGGGACTCACGAACCCCGTAGTAACTCTTGGTACTATGGGTAGACACGATGTTGGCCCTGTGTGTCCCAGTGCACAGGTGTGGTTTGTGTATTATCCCAGGACTGTCTCTTGATGGCACTGGGGTGGCGGTGTACGAGTATTCTTAGGAACAACACTAAATTGTCGTACAAGAAACCGTACGAAAGAAATTACCCTCTGCACGAACCAGAGGGCACATGATGAGTAATAGTAAAAGAAAATGTAAGACTTCAGATGGGTTACTCATTGTGAAAGGGGAATCTTTTTTGGTTGGCACTAATGGGCAACTAGTTCCTAAGTACATGTGATGCTGCTTTTCATTTTATGCGGAGGGAGGAAGACTTGTGGTGTGTACTAAATGTGCAATTTATTGCTTACTTTATACATAAGTCTTTTAACTTTCACCCAAAATTATTCTGTGATGCAGAGGTTTAAGGCATTACTGTTCTTTTCTTTTGTTGAAAAGGTTTGAGTACACACTCAGTCAACTAAAGCGATTAATGGAAAAGTTTGTGAAAATTATACAACTAATTTTGACAAGTGTACGTATACAAATTAACAGTACTATGATTGGGATGAGTAAAAGAAAAACAAAGATATACTGATGACACAGGCTATCCCAGGGATTGAATTTACTGTATAACCTTGAGTTTCATTTGTTTCACTCAGCTTTTATAAAGTAATAGGGTATCTTTCGATAACATCTTAAACAGTTAACAATTTTGGTAAATTGGCATACAGATAATCTCTCTCTCTCTCTCTCTCTCTCTCTCTCTCTCTCTCTCTCTCTCTCTCTCTCTCTCTCTCTCTCTCTCTCTCTTTCTCCGACTCAGAATTGTATATAGTAAAAGTATAGTATAAGGATAACTCGTTACCTCTAATTACAGGAATTAAAATGAAATGTTTTCTACTTCCAGTTACTTTAATTAATTTGTAAAAGATTTTTAATTTACTGCGAGAAATTTACATTAGGTATGCGGTTAAAGAATGGGAATTGGTTTGCTGGCATACTCATTGAATGATAGTGATTGGAAATTGCAATTGAAGGTAACGAGAGCAAAGCAACACATGGCTATGTCTATAAACAATGTCCATTCAATATGGCTGCCGTGACATCATGCAGACAACCAGCCAAGATGGCGGACTCCTACAATGCAATGCGGGACCAACTTATGAACACACATGCTCCTTCGTTACTTTATGACACAAAAGAGAGGGGATAGCACCACTTTTCCTTGATGGAATGATTCATACACATCCTCAGACGTAAATGACTTAATTAAAAGACCAATAATAATTCTACATTACTTATGAAATGGAAAGCAAAAATCGAGATGGTAGTGACCGAGCAACGTGGTCCACACCAGCTAAGCCATGGTGGCAGTGTGGTTATTTTTAAAACAGCCTAAATTTGTTAGGCGTATTCCTACGTCCTATGGAATTACAAAATTGTCCTTTTTCCTATCTGAGAGAAGCTGTGCACACTTATTCTCACATCTGATGCACTCAGCTGATCTAGCTAGAAATTTAACAATCATGCATTACTCGCTGGCCTGCGAGGTGGCCAGTTAATTCCTAACTTGATAACGCAACTCACGGGTGGTTATTGGCGGGAAATTTAAAATCCCTCCACTGCTACTTACTCTCAATTTATCTTTTCTACATAAATTTTTAGGTTTAAACAATCACTTATTTTTAGTCCCTTACCAATTATCTTATTCCTCGTTTTTTCCAACCTTTATTATGCCTTGTGAGAATTAATTTACATATAATTTATTCCTAGTTTTGTTTCACTTCCCAGTCTAGTGATTTTATTGCTCGCTATTTCCACTAATTGGACCGATTTCTCAGCAAGATCGACAATGTTACATATTTGGTTGGGTCTGACTAGATGAAATGGATATTGATTTTAGAAAATGTAGCAAAAGAAATGACTTACCTTCCACCTACATTTAAACAAAAGGGAAAGGTCACCATGAAAACCAGTATTCACATTGAATTACTTTATTGCTCACAGTTTAAGCAGAGGAATTAAATCATGACTGGTATGCAATCCAGTTAAAACAAGTGCAACAATAATCTATGACAAAATTTACCGTTCACTGGATCTCATTAGGAAATAGACATTTTTCAGTGGCAAGGAAAATGGGAGCCTGTGGTTTATGAATGTACGGATTACAATCTGACGCACAATTGCAGATACAGGGTTTTGCTTGTTGAAGGGTTGAATTAATTGACTTACAAGGCATCTTCTCACAGGCGAGTCGGTGGCAGAAAACACAAGGAGACGAGACAATACGTCTTAAAAAATGGATTTCTCACTAATATCCAGCAAAGATTTTTACTTTGGAGATGAAGTCTAAGGAAAGAAAATGAG
>NC_087208.1:81465197-81472697 GCF_015104395.2 Macrobrachium nipponense
TTAGGCTCTTTTATTGTGACAGATATATCGTCGATGTACGCCCATAAATCCTAGGTTTTTGATGTTCTCTAAAGGTCCTTTCTTCGACGGTGGCCATGTACATATTTGCAAAGAGGACCCCTAGTGGGATCGCATGGCGACTCCGTCTACTTGTCGAAAATAATTCCCCCTGATGAGAGAGGAAAGGGGCTTCTGTAGTGCTAGCTTTCAGCATCTCTCGGAGGACATCTTCGGAAATGGGCAGCGGGTTCTTCTCGGGCACACTACAACGACCCTTCGGAGACGTCTGCTGGCTCATAGAAATCAAGGGGCCATCCATCAACATTACATAGATGTTCACGACAGGAAGCCACATCTCTACAAGAGCTCATAGAAGGCACCCAGGTCGTACACAGAGAAGACAACTACGGTCGCCTCTTAATAACGGAAGCAGTGAGCATTGCTATTCAGAAGCCGACCTTGAACGTCCAACAAGAATCGGACCATATACTCCCTCCAGCAGGAGACAGCGCGCCCCAATCCACCGAGAACATCGCGCCCCTTGGAAGGCATGAGAAGACCAGCGTCAGCGAAAGTCAAGTAACATCCTTACTCAGGTCGCTGAGACACCGCCCAAACACGAATCAGCAACCGTTAACCAACGTAGACTATTTTGAGACATACACACACACACACACACACTCAAATTTAAATCATACACATTTATGTATAAACAGAAATTATCTCTTGTACCTTTTATGCATGCTATAAAATATATACATATATTGTGTACTCCCGTATTTAGATTTCTATATTCATTTCATTCCTGTATGTAATTTTGTAATTTTTATCTAAAACCAACATGTAACATATATATATATATATATATATATATATATATATATATATATAATATATATATATATATATATATATATGTGTGTGTGTGTGTGTGTGTGTGTGTGTGTGTGTAAGCATTATTGTTTTTAACAGCTTTTTCAGCTTAAAAAATGCATCAAGCGACGTGTAACGTCGGCTTTTAAATAAATTAATGAAATTCTGAACGACTTCCATGAACTCCCGATCGCGTATATAGATATATATATATATATATATATATATATATATATATATATATATATATATATATAGATATATATATATATATATATATATATATATATATATATATATATATATTGCACGTGTAACTATAAATAAAAAAAACTGATTTATGCTTGGGAAATAAATCACCGTTCCCTTCAGGGACGAAACTTTTAATTAGTCGAATTAAATGATTAATCAAGGGAATCTCACCTTTAGTTCTTGATGAATTCCCTAATGGCCAAACTCATCTCCATAATGTCGGTTAATTAGATTACTAAAAAATGAAAGAAATGTCAGAAATGTCATTTGAAATCATCATTAGTCGAACAGATTCAAATTTTTTAACTGAATTCTTTGGTAATGTGATCATGATGATTTTAATCCTGAAATATTTCATGTACTAGATTTAATTTTTTCCATTCAATTTTTCCTTTTTTTACGATTGAAGCCGGACTCATAGTTATCTTTAAAATAACAAGCGTGGTGGCTGATCACTGAATGGTTTTTGTGTACCATATTATTTTCTTGATTCTAAATGCTTTTCCTGAAAATACCTGAAAAGTATGACACAACATTATACCTTATTCAGTTTCCTTCATTATATTTAAAGATTATGATTTTACGCCAAGATCTGTTTACTTCCAAAAGTAAAGGACATCACATTAAAACTTTACTTCATCATAGCATTTCGATGTTCGGTTTTACTCTCATATGTCTATGAGTGACTTTTTGTCGTTGTTCTTCATTTGAAAATTTTTAATTTCTTTCCTTTCAAAACTGGCAATTTTTTCTTCATTAAGTTTTGACTGAGTGTTAATGGCAATGGATTTCTGAAATCTAACCGAGCTTAAAGGTACTAATGCACTGTGAGAATGAAAGATATAACCACGATATATATAGGAGTAATAACAGCAACTGCAATACCAAGTGAGCATCAACAAACTAACAACGGAATCATTTGTTTACAGAGAATGATGTCTTCGCGTTCCCCTTGTTAATTAAAGAGACACTTTTAATGACCGCAAGTATTGACGTATATGCTTCAGCCACTTCATATGCTATGCAATATGCAAGTACGGAGGGCATGAAAAAAATTTTTTGTATAGTTCCTAACTCCATTAATGTATCAGACATCCAAAATAATATCAATCTCTGTCTGCTATTGAAAGGCCATCGCCGATTCTCGGAAGTTCTCTTGCTAAAAACCAGGTTTCAATGTTTTTTATAACAATACTCCCGTAATATTATTGTTTATTTCAGTAATAAAACAAAAATCACAAGCTTTATTATCTCTAAACGCTATTTTTTCACATTTCTGTCCGACCTTTTATGGCTTCCTTGTATCTAAGGTAACGTCAACCAAATTGATTAACCTGATCGGAAGTTATATAGAGTCACAATTGCCAGTCACTGACGCCGGATGGCAGGATTTAACGTCTAATCTCCAAGAGGTATTTTATGGATATTGCAAATTCCTCGTCGAAGTGAAATGTTTTTCCTTTTCTATCATCGAAGTGAAAGTTTTTCAATTCCACTCATCAAACGAAATGCGTTCAATTCCCCTCATGGACGTGAAACAGTTTGAGCAACTTTCATCACTGAAATGATTTTTTTTTCTTCTAACTCCACTCTAATCATGGTCACACTGCATGTTACCAACAGTTGACCCACTGGCTTCTCGACGTTCGCTCTTCCCGAATAAAAATGTCGCAATCTCTTATGCTTTTATGAAACGAGTTTTGCCGTGAGGATTTGCTTACCCAGCCGGACCCGATCCCGGATACAAGAGAAGGGAAAAGGGTATGATCTGCAAGTGATGGTTATTGAAAAATTCACCTAAATGGCTAGTGATGAGGAAAAATGGGTAATGAGTCACACTGAGGCTCCCCGTGCCGTTAGGGGTAAGTACACATGAAAGACGTACAAAACAAATGTTTTTGTTTTTTGAATGAAGGGACTCAAAACAAATGTTTTTTGTGCCTTGGATATATACGATGCGAATATTATCGCTCCTTTTATAAAACCAACAGAACAGAAATAAAACGTTCATATTTCAAGCAATGGACGAATTCAGTAGCGTAAAAAAATAAAATATATAATTTATTGAAATAAATGGGAATGAGAGAAAGCTCCATGAAAACGAGCACCTATTGAAATATCTTGATCTTAGAAGCATTTGATTGATACGACAACTAGAACTCTGTAGCCGTTAAAGGTTACTAGAACATCCTCTTTTGGGACAGATGAAGCGTATTAAGACAATTATCGGGTTAGCGGTGACCCCAGGCATCACCTAAGGGCATATCTTTAATGGGTTTTTATACTTTATGCTTTAATGGGTCTTTTATACTTGAGAAATATCGTATCTTAACCGAAGAATTTATTTACATTGAAGCCCATCATGAACTTGCATCACTTATCTTAGATTCTCCGACACCAGCTCGAGGTGAAGCCGGCTTACCGTCGGTTTGAGAGGGGCATGATAAAGCTTTTCCGCCTGAAACAAAAACCAGAAAGACTTCTTAGGAGAATGTCTGAGAGAAACAAATACTCCCGAAAATGTACGGTTTCCATAAATGAACAACAACAACACATCCTTTGTTTTCCAATATTTCACAGGATGTTCCGTTAAGAAAGGATCAAGACTACAAAGGACGGCATCAACACACAGAAAAAGCATCAGTCAGGCGCAGCACAAATTCCGTCTCGTCAATCCTCCATTTTTATCGACAGCTGCTCACAGTAGTATTATTTCTTACAATAGGCTTGTTTGTAAACTTAACTCATTAATTTAAAATAGTATTTGAAAGTGTTTAGGTCAACAAAACCAAGTTTATGAACCTATCCACGTGCCCTTTAACTAATAACCAATCCAAAGTCTTAAACTAGGTTTGTGATTTGCCTTAAACCTGATAAAAAAATGCACATACTTGATTTCCTAGTAATAAATTCATTGCTATCTATAATTTACAATAAGACGAAATAGGTCTTAAGAGAATTCTTTTGATCATCCTAACCAGCCACAATACACACCCCTTGCCTACAAGATTTATGTTAGCTATAAACTCACCTCGTGAACTAGACGTTATAATCACTAGATCAGGTAAAGACGGGAAAATTGTGTTAATAGACAAGAGTTTCTACCAAGGAAAGATCAGTGACCTTTTAAATTATGCAATTACCTATCAGAAAAAACTGCCATAATGTCCCAAGAGATTTCTACAGAAAAAAAATCAGAAACATCAATAAAAGTAGAAAAAAAATAGAAATTTTGGACAAATTTGAAGCAATCAGTCCCAAATTATGTTATGTCTATGACCTCCTCAAAACTCGCAAAGATAACTTCCCATTCCGTCCATAATTTCATGTGCTGGAGCTTTTAACTACAGGATTCAAAATGGTTAGATGAGTTACTATCCCTGTTTTCAGGAAATTTTTCCCCTAGTCATATAAAACATACAGAAGACTTTTTGCAACAAGTTTACTAGACGTAGGCTCCCTTTACACAAAAGCACCCACAAAAAATGTATTAACGTTCCTCAAAGATAAACTTCAGCCATTTGCTAACCACTTCCCCATAGAATTGAATAAAATAATGCAACTTGTAGAGCTCTGCATCTTTAATAACCTCTTTTCATTGGTGATAATTTTTACCGTCAAACATTTGGTTGCAGTATGGGGAGCCCATTTAGGCCTGAGTTAGCAAAGTAATTTATGGAGCATTTCAAAACAGTAATTATAAGCCCTATCAAACCTGCAGATATGATTTGGCCTAGTTATATAGACGACATCTTAATATACTGGAAAAGAGAGTGGGGCGATTTTGATGTATTTCTACAAAAATTTAAGTCCTTGGACAAGAGCATAAAATTTAAATCCCCTTTTTAGATGCTTAATCATTAGAACTAATAACATCTACAAAGTTCACTGTCTTCAGGAAAGAGACATTCTCACTTTCATACCTACATTTTCACAACTACCATAACATTTCAGTTAATGTGGCCTAGCTAACAACTATTTCTTTGAGCCCTGAGAATTTGCTCCAGAGATTTTCTTAACAAAGAATCAGAAATCTACCTATCTTGTTAAAATACCCAGCACATAATAGTAAAAAACATACATGAAAGAAAGAGCATCGTTTACTAACCCAAAACAAACAAATAAAAAGAAAAATGCATAAACAAAATCATAATCCCTCATGTGGATACTTTACAAGAGAACACACAAACATTGAGCCAACTCAACCTTTTCATCTTCATTTATCTGAATACACAGTGAAAATCATGAATTAATGTTCGGCAGAAACCAATTTCTAAAGACATAAGAGTCTATGAAATCCCCTATAACGATTGCAATAAGTCATACTATGGATTCAAAGGAAAACTCTCTTAGTAAGATTAACTCAACATAAATGATCAGTTAGATATGAATAACATAGTTCAGCAATTTTCCATCATATAAATAACATAAACCATACATGGATTGGAATTCATCACGAATTTTATACATGAACACCTTTTGATACAAATGTCAGATGGGAGAATCTTCACTGATGAAACAACAAGATGATAGGATCAACCTTTCCAATGCAGCCTTAGACTCTGGCCATATAGACGATATCTTTCTTAAGGCAATGATGAAGTGGATTAAGATAATGAACAGAACCAACAGTGGCTCAGCGGTGACCCCAGGCATCACCTAAGGGCATATCTCCCACTATATTTTTTTGCCACTGTAACTTCTTCTGTCATTCACTACTTGGTATGGGTGGAAGTTAGTCCGCCGAAATATAGTACATAGGTTTAAACCAGAGTGTTTTAAATGGCCCTTCTCTTCTATACTTGAGACGCATTCTGTTTTAACAGAATAATTTATTTACAGTCGATATATATATATATATATATAGATATATATATATATTATATATACTCCAGAGTCACACTAAGTAGATGAAGGCAGGCAGAACCATACAGAAATTGGGCATTATGACATATCTATTCTGACGTTACGCAATACATTATTGCATCCTCAATGAATTCTACAATAGATGTAAATAAAAGAATTATAAAAAGTTTTAAGAATTATATGATAAAAAATAATACCTATCTATAATTCAAATTACCAGGTAACCATATTTAAAACATATAATAAGCTGCGTTAAAACACAAGTTACATATAAAAAAACATAATAAAATTTGGACATTAATCTACACTGAATCAAGGTTTATTGACAAGGTTTTATTTAGAAAAAGAAATGTTATAAATATATAAACTAAGGAAAGAGAGGGGAGCCCCATAAGCCAATTTTAAAAGAAGGTTATTTTAAAAGAAACACGATTGAAATGACAAAACTTAGATTCGGGATCAGGAAATAACTTATTAAGCTAATATTAATAATTTCTTTAACAGGCACGTTAGTGAATAGGGACTCAACATCAAGGCTGGCCATAAATAAATCGGGGTCTTAAGGTAATATTAAATCTTTAAATTTGTTAGGGTTTGGCAGAGTATATTTATTTTTAGTGAGAGGTTCCAATAATGGGACAAGACACTTAGCTGATTTGCAATTAGGAGTTTTGTATGAAGCCAAGATAGGCCGAAGGGGAACATTGGGCTTATGAATTTTTGGAAGCTCGTAGAAAATACCATAGGACGACCCAGTGCAAAAAAAATTAAAAATAAAATGAAAAGCTCTCGTAAATGTCTTCGTTGATGACGGAATCGTTCTATAAGGTACAAAGAAACCTATTTATCTTATCCTCAGTCTTGAAAGACATTTTTTCCCCTGGTACTCAGGAGTACCTTTTTAAGAAACTATCAATTTTATTTCAAATAAGTTATTTCCTGACCCGAATCTAAATTTTATCATTTCACTCGTGTTTTTTTTTAGAATTGGTAGTACTGGACACGGGTTTTATTTTCAACGGGAAATTGTAATAGCAAGTATAGAAGGGTTGGCTATGGGCTCCTCTCTTGGCCCAACAGTCACTAATATCTTCATGTGTTCCCTGGAGGAATCCATGCTTGATGATTGCCCATATCTTTCTGCCCCTTATTTTATGCATGATACGTGGACGAAACTCTTGACCTTTTCAGGCGTGAGTTCCACTACTGATTCTTTCCTTGAATTTGCAAACTCACGCCACGGTAGTATAACGTTTACTATTGAAAAGGAACAAGAGTGCCGTTTACCTTTTTTAGACGTTTTGGTATCTAGGGATAATAGACGTTTTAACACCCTATTCTTAGAGAACTTTTACAGGTCTGGGCTCCAACTTTTATAGCTTTTGTTTTTATAACTTCAAGTTGAATTCTGTTTCTACCTTTATCTATCGGGCACTATCACTCACTTCTGACTGGCAACTTTTTTGCAACGAAATGAACTTCCTATACAAATACTGTAATGACAACTGT
>NC_087208.1:81477697-81479942 GCF_015104395.2 Macrobrachium nipponense
CTAGAGGAGACAAACACCATCCCCCACCAACAGAAAGGCTGCAGAAGGAAGTGTAGGGCACAAAAGACCAGCTCCTGATAGACAAAATGGTAATGAAGAACAGTAGGAGAAGGAAAACCAACCTAAGCATGGCATGGATAGACTATAAGAAAGCCTTCGACATGATACCACACACATGGCTAATAGAATGCCTGAAAATATATGGGGCAGAGGAAAATACCATCAGCTTCCTCAAAAATACAATGCACAACTGGAATACAATACTTACAAGCTCTGGAATAAGACTAGCAGAGGTTAATATCAGGAGAGGGATCTTCCAGGGAGACTCACTGTCCCCACTACTCTTCGTAGTAGCCATGATTCCCATGACAAAAGTACTACAGAAGATGGATGCCGGGTACCAACTCAAGAAAGAGGCAACAAAATCAACCATCTGATGTTCATGGACGACATCAAGCTGTGATGGTAAGAGCATCAAGGAAATAGATACCCTAATCCAGACTGTAAGGATTGTATCTGGGGACATCAGGATGGTGAGTTGGAATAGAAAAATGCGCCTTAGTCAACATAACAAAAAGGCAAAGTAACGAGAACTGAAGGGATAAAGCTACCAGATGGGAGCAACATCAAACACATAGATGAGACAGGATACAAATACCTGGGAATAATGGAAGGAGGAGATATAAAACACCAAGAGATGAAGGACACGATCAGGAAAGAATATATGCAGAGACTCAAGGCGATACTCAAGTCAAAACTCAACGCCGGAAATATGATAAAAGCCATAAACACATGGGCAGTGCCAGTAATCAGATACAGCGCAGGAATAGTGGAATGGACGAAGGCAGAACATCCGCAGCATAGATCAGAAAACCAGGAAAAACAATGACAATACACAAAGCACTACACCCAAGAGCAAATACGGACAGGACTCATACATAACACGAAAAGAAGGAGGGAGAGGACTACTAAGTATAGAGGACTGCGTCAACATCGAAAACAGAGCACTGGGGGCAATATCTGAAAACCAGTGAAGACGAGTGGCTAAAGAGTGCATGGGTAAGAGGGACTAATAAAGTAGACGAAGACCCAGAAATATACAGAGACAGGAGAAAGACAGAAAGAACAGAGGACTGGCACAACAAACCAATGCACGGACAATACATGAGACAGACTAAAGAACTAGCCAGCGATGACATTGGCAATGGCTACAGAGGGGAGAGCTAAAGAAGGAAACTGAAGGAATGATAACAGCGGCACAAGATCAGGCCCTAAGAACCAGATATGTTCAAAGTACGATTTAGACCTGGAAAAAACAATCATCTTCCCATATGTAGGAAGTGCAATACGAAAAATGAAACCATAAACACATAGCAAGTGAATGCCCGGCACTTGCACAGAACCAGTACAAAAAGAGGCATGATTCAGTGGCAAAAAGCCCTCCACTGGAGCCTGTGCAAGAAACATCAGCTACCTTGCAGTAATAAGTGGTACGAGCACCAACCTGAAGGAGGGAGTGATAGAAAACGATCAGGCAAAGATCCTCTGGGACTATGGTATCAGAACGGATAGGGTGATACGTGCAAACAGAACCAGACGTGACGTTGATTGACAAAGTCAAGAAGAAAGTATCACTCATTGATGTCGCAATACCATGGGACACCAGAGTTGAAGAGAAAGAGAGGGAAAAATGGATAAGTATCAAGATCTGAAAATAGAAATAAGAAGGATATGGGATATGCCAGTGGAAATCGTACCCATAATCATAGGAGCACTAGGCACAATCCCAAGATCCCTGAAAAGGATCTAGTAAAACTAGAGGCTGAAGTAGCTCCAGGACTCATGCAGAAGAGTGTGATCCTAGAAACGGCACACATAGTAAGAAAAGTGATGGACTCCTAAGGAGGCAGGATGCAACCCGGAACCCCACACTATAAATACCACCCAGTCGAATTGGAGGTACTGTGATAGAGCAAAAAAAAAAAAAAAAAAAAAAACAAAAAAAAAAAAAAAAAAAAAAAAAAAAATAATAATAATAATAATAATAATAATAATAATAATAATGCCCTTCTTGTAAAAACGAAGTTATTCCTTTCTTGATTCATTCTCTCTCTCTCTCTCTCTCTCTCTCTCTCTCTCTCTATTCTCTCTCTCTCTCATACTTGTTGGTGACGATTCTACTCGCAGATGGACGAACTATGATTGATTCTCGAACGAGACGACTGGGCGATCTCTAAAATCCAAT
>NC_087208.1:81480442-81500442 GCF_015104395.2 Macrobrachium nipponense
ATTGGATTTTAGAGATCGCCCAGTCGTCTCGTTCGAGAATCAATCATAGTTCGTCCATCTGCGAGTTAGAATCGTCACCAACAAGTATGAGAGAGAGAGAGAGAGAGAGAGAGAGAGAGAGAGAGAGAGAATGAATCAAGAAGGAATAACTTCGTTTTTACAAGAAGGGCATTATTATTATTATTATTATTATTATTATTATTATTATTATTATTATTATTTTATTATTGCCCCATTTGACGAATACGTCGTTGATGATCATGATAACATCTTCCGCGGCCGCTGAAAATTTCAGAGGTGACTCTGTATCTCCTTCAGGCGCCTCCTTCTTCTGTCTATCTTTCTCCCTGGAATCTGGGCCTAATTTGAAAACGAATGGGGAAAAGCGCCCTCTCTTTCGCTAGTCCAGACTCGGGAACAAAGTGTGCCATTGCAGAAATAGAACCGGGAATCTATTCCAGGAGGTGGCTGGGGGCTGAGGGAAGGGAAGCAGCTCCTTTCACATCCCACACAATAGGATTTCATTTGTCCCGCAGATCGAAGGCCGAGACATCAAGGATATATGGAATCTTCTCTCCTAATCCGTATCGTCCCTTCCCTCCCTCCCCTCCCTCCCCTCCCCTCTCCCCAAACCCTACCTAAAAAGAGAATCACATACTGGTCAGTTCTCTTTGGGAAGGCGGAAAGGTTCGACTCTCCGTTTTCAGTCTCGACTTGCTTCCTTTTCATGTTTCATGTTCCCGGATGTAGTAAGGGAAAACACATATGAACGTAAACACAAACTTATATACATGTTATACCCTAAGAGAGGATGCAATATGTAAAAATTACCTCTTCGAGGTACTCTGGTAGCGATGACATGAGAAGCATTAGCACTATGACCTCTCTCTCTCTCTCTCTCTCAACCGATCACTCTCCCCCTCTCTCTCACGTAACTCACAAACCAAAACCTAGGTGGTCAAATTAGATTCATAAATTATGAAAATAAACTTTATTTACTAAAGAAAAAAAGCGCCTCAGTGGCGGGGTTGGTTTGGTGTTTGCTTCTTACCTTAGTGATCCCGGGTTCGATTCTCGGCCATTCCATTAAGGAGTGAGAGATGTGTATTTCTGGTGATAGAAGTTCACTCTCGACGTGGTTCGGAAGTCACGTAAAGCCGTTGGTCCCGTTGCTGAATAACCACTGGTTTCATGTAACGTAAAAACACCATACAAAGAACCAAAGGAATAAATGAATAAGTCAAATTCTCAAAAGAGCAAAAGAATGAACTAAATACGACCCAAATAATACCCAAAAGATATCATTCAAAACAGGAAACCAAAGTAACCCTGGCGACCGGACAAAATCCGTCCACCCCTTTCTTTGTAATAACTAGACATCAGTCATAAGATTGCAATCAAAAAGGTAACACCACTCCACTTCCTAATCCGTCTAAGAGAGATAAAAAAAGAAATCCCGCATAGATAAATTGTAAATAGATCAAAATAATATGAATCAGTTCTCCTGGAACAAAAGCCATATGAAAGACATCTTTAAAACAAATGTTTAGGATACAAAAAGACAAAGTTACTCTTGGGCATAAATATATGCTTACCCATTTCAGCTGTAATAACACACTAATATAGTAAAACGAGGCCGCTTCTAAGTGCCCAGTTATCTTTCCTCCCAAAATATAGGGGAGTAGAATCTACGAACTCATGAACGAACTTTCCCACAAGACACTGCCCTGGAGGTGACGTCACTAATACGTAACAAGTTCATGACGTCATATATGGCTAATGGTACCACCCAGGAAACTAACTAAAACCAGATTCGGAAGTGTACCAACTTCCGCTCATGCACGAACATAACCTTCAACATCCAAAAATGATGTGTGCGCATTTCAATACCCCGCCTTGTCTCCATGGGAGTCAGAGATCAGGACTACAAAAAAAAAAAAAAAAAAAAAAACAAAAAAAAAAAAAAAAAAAACCGTCGCAGTCCTGAATTGACATTTTGTCATCTCTCCAGGGTGCCGCAAAATCAAAATATGCATATGCCAAGTTATTGAATTGTATTCACAATGGTGTTCATATTATATTAATACATATTTCATATATAGAATATATATATATATATATATATATATATATATATTCTTATAGATATCTATATATATATATATGTATATATACATACAAATATCTTCTATATTAGTATATATAATATATATAGATATATATATATATATATATATATTATATATACGTATATATGTATATATATATATATAATATATATATATATTATATATATTTATATGATATAATATATTTATACATATATAAATATAGTATATTATATAGAGATATATATATATATATCCTATATAATGTATATATATATATATATATATATAGAATATATATATATATATAAATATATATATATATATAATATATATATATATATATATATATATATTATATATATCTATAACTAATATAATATATATATATATATATATATATATCTATATTATATATATATATTATATATATATATATATATATATATATATATATATATATTATATATATATATATATCTAATAAAAGGAGCCCATAAAAACACCAAAAATGTAGAGAGAAAAGTACTATATTTCAGAGACTGCTGTCTCTCTCTTCAGGTATATGAATGCTCATTCATATACCTGAAGAGAGAGACAGCAGTCTCTGAAATATTGTACTTTTCTCTCTACATTTTGGTGTTTTTATGGGCTCCTTTTATTAGATGGAATTCTGTTGTTACAGAATTTTACATTTTTACCATCATATATATATATATATATATATATATATATATATATATATATATATATATATATATATATATTCATATATATATATATATACATTATATATATAATATATATATATTATATACATATATATAGATATATATATATATATATATATATATATATTATATATATACATGGCAGGCAGGAACACACGGAAATTTGACATTTAACAGGTTTATTCTGACGTTTCGCAGTACATTATTGCATCCTTAAGGAATTCTACAATAGATATAAATTAAATAATTTGTAAAAAATTTTAAACATAAAATTATATATCATAGTTATCTATAAGTCAACTTAACAGGAAACCATACTTAAAACACACAATAAGCTACGTTGAAACACAAGTTAAATAAAAAGACTTATACAAAAGATGGACAATAATCTACACTTAAGCAAGGTTTCTTGACAAGGTTTTATTTGGAAAGAATATTTAATAAATAAATAGCTAAAGAAAGAGGGGAGCTAACCTGCCAGAGCAAAGTCTAGAGTAAAAATAAAAGCAGAAAGGAAAAGTAAACAATAACAGGGGTTGAGAACAACAACTAAGTCAAGATAAAAAAAGTGAACAGCTGAGGACTGGGTATTTAAAACCGGAACAAGTAGTTTTATTTTCTGTCTCTGAAATAAATAGGTCTTTAGAGTTGTTGACCTGTCCAATTATAGAAAAATCTTTGTATTCGATGCTAGTTTTATATTTTAAAGAATGGCTTCTTATATTAGATGCATCTGGGTTGGACAGGATACATCCCGTTCTGTGAATAACCCCCTCATGAGAATCGACTCGTACCCTAAGAAGACGCTTCGTGGACCCCACATAATTTCCCATATCACATCTGGGACAAATGTAATTATAAACCACATTAGACGTCATCAAAGGGCAGAGTCGGTCTTTTACTCTGAAAAGGGAGTCAATTTTAAGGTTTTTATCTGAATCAAATTTACATCAAGGGCATTAAAATGTTCATTGATAATTTTAGTAAAGCCTGTACGGAAGATGTCAGAGTTTATATACGGAAAAGATGCACAGAATTTTTCCTTTCTAACATTCAAATACAAAGGGCAGTTAGAGAACTTAATGCTGAGTAATTTTTGCATGACCTTGTCAATGATCTTGGTAGGGAAACAGTTGTCATTACAGTATTTGTATAGGAAGTTCATTTCGTTGCGAAAAAGTTGCCAGTCTGAAGTGAGTGATAGTGCCCGATAGATAAAGGTAGAAACAGAATTCAACTTGAAGTTATAAAAACAAAAGCTATAAAAGTTGGAGCCCAGACCTGTAAAAGTTCTCTAAGAATAGGGTGTTAAAACGTCTATTATCCCTAGATACCAAAACGTCTAAAAAAGGTAAACGGCACTCTTGTTCCTTTTCAATAGTAAACGTTATACTACCGTGGCGTGAGTTTGCAAATTCAAGGAAAGAATCAGAGTGGAACTCACGCCTGAAAAGGTCAAGAGTTTCGTCCACGTATCATGCATAAAATAAGGGGCAGAAAGATAATGGGCAATCATCAAGCATGGATTCCTCCAGGGAACACATGAAGATATTAGTGACTGTTGGGCCAAGAGGGGAGCCCATAGCCAACCCTTCTATACTTGCTATTACAATTTCCCGTTGAAAATAAAACCCGTGTCCAGTACTACCAATTCTAAAAAAAAACACGAGTGAAATGATAAAATTTAGATTCCGGGTCAGGAAATAACTTATTTGAAATAAAATTGATAGTTTCTTAAAAGGTACTCCTGAGTACCAGAATGTCTTCAAGACTGAGGATAAGATAAATAGGTTTCTTTGTACCTTATAGAACGATTCCGTCATCAACGAAGACATTTACGAAGAGCTTTTCATTTTATTTTTAATTTTTTTTGCACTGGGTCGTCCTATGGTATTTTCTACGAGCTTCCAAAAATTCATAAGCCCAATGTTCCCCTTCGGCCTATCTTGGCTTCATACAAAACTCCTAATTGCAAATCAGCTAAGTGTCTTGTCCCATTATTGGAACCTCTCACTAAAAATAAATATACTCTGCCAAACCCTAACAAATTTAAAGATTTAATATTACCTTAAGACCCCGATTTATTTATGGCCAGCCTTGATGTTGAGTCCCTATTCACTAACGTGCCTGTTAAAGAAATTATTAATATTAGCTTAATAAGTTATTTCCTGATCCCGAATCTAAGTTTTGTCATTTCAATCGTGTTTCTTTTAAAACCTTCTTTAAAATTGGCTATGGGCTCCCCTCTCTTTCCTTAGTTATATATTTATAACATTTCTTTTTCTAAATAAAACCTTGTCAATAAACCTTGATTCAGTGTAGATTAATGTCCAATTTTATTATGTTTTTTTATATGTAACTTGTGTTTTAACGCAGCTTATTATATGTTTTAAATATGGTTACCTGGTAATTTGAATTATAGATAGGTATTATTTTTTATCATATAATTCTTAAAACTTTTTATAATTCTTTTATTTACATCTATTGTAGAATTCATTGAGGATGCAATAATGTATTGCGTAACGTCAGAATAGATATGTCATAATGCCCAATTTCTGTATGGTTCTGCCTGCCTTCATCTACTTAGTGTGACTCTGGAGTATATATATATCTATATATATATATATATATATATATATATATATATATATATATATATATTATATATATATATATATATATATATATCAGACTGTAAATAAATTATTCTGTTAAAACAGAATGCGTCTCAAGTATAGAAGAGAAGGCCATTTAAAACACTCTGGTTTAAACCTATGTACTATATTTCGGCGGACTAACTTCCACCCATAACAAGTAGTGAATGACAGAAGAAGTTACAGTGGCAAAATATATAGTGGGAGATATCCCTTAGGTGATGCCTGGGGTCACCGCTGAGCCACTGTTGGTTCTGTTCATTATCTTAATCCACTTCATCATTGCCTTAAGAAAGATATCGTCTATATGGCCAGAGTCTAAGGCTGCATTGGAAAGGTTGATCCTATCATCTTGTTGTTTCATCAGTGAAGATTCTCCCATCTGACATTTGTATCAAAAGGTGTTCATGTATAAAATTCGTGATGAATTCCAATCCATGGTATGGTTTATGTTATTTATATGATGGAAAATTGCTGAACTATGTTATTCATATCTAACTGATCATTTATGTTGAGAGTTTTCCTTTGAATCCATAGTATGACTTATCACAATCGTTATAGGGGATTTCATAGACTCTTATGTCTTTAGAAATTGGTTTCTGCCGAACATTAATTCATGATTTTCACTGTGTATTCAGATAAATGAAGATGAAAAGGTTGAGTTGGCTCAATGTTTGTGTGTTCTCTTGTAAAGTATCCACATGAGGGATTATGATTTTGTTTATGCATTTTTCTTTTTATTTGTTTGTTTTGGGTTAGTAAACGATGCTCTTTCTTTTATGTATGTTTTTTACTATTATGTGCTTGGGGTATTTTAACAAGATAGGTAGATTTCTGATTCTTTGTTAAGAAAATCTCTGGAGCAAATTCTCAGGGCTCAAAGAAATAGTTGTTAGCTAGGCCACATTAACTGAAATGTTATGATAGTTGTGAAAATGTAGGTATGAAAGTGAGAATGTCTCTTTCCTGAAGACAGTGAATTTGTAGATGTTATTAGTTCTAATGATTAAGACATCTAAAAAGGGATTTAAATTTTATGCTCTTGTCCAAGGACTTAAATTTTTGTAGAAATAAATCAAAATCGCCCCACTCTCTTTTCCAGTATATTAAGATGTCGTCTATATAACTAGGCCAAATCATATCTGCAGGTTTGATAGGGCTTATAATTACTGTTTTGAAATACTCCATATATTGCTTTGCTAACACAGGACTAAGTGGGCTCCCCATACTGCAACCGAATTTTTTACGGTAAAAGTTATCACCAAATGAAAAGAGGTTATTAATGATACAGAGCTCTCCAAGTTGCATTATTTTATTCAATTCTATGGGCAAGTGGTTAGCAAATGGCTGAAGTTTATCTTTGAGGAACGTTAATACATTTTTTGTGGGTGCTTTTGTGTAAAGGGAGCCTACGTCTAGTAAACTTGTTGCAAAAAGTCTTCTGTATGTTTTATATGACTAGGGGAAAAATTTCCTGAAAACAGGGATAGTAACTCATCTAACCATTTTGAATCCTGTAGTTAAAAGCTCCAGCACATGAAATTATGGGACGGAAGGGGAAGTTATCTTTGCGAGTTTTGAGGAGGTCATAGACATAAGATAATTTGGGACTGATTGCTTCAAATTTGTCCAAAATTTCTATTTTTTTTCTACTTTTATTGATGTTTCTGATTTTTTTCTGTAGAAATCTATTGGGACATTATGGCAGTTTTTTCTGATAGGTAATTGCATAATTTAAAAGGTCACTGATCTTTCCTTGGTAGAAACTCTTGTCTATTAACACAATTTTCCCGTCTTTACCTGATCTAGTGATTATAACGTCTAGTTCACGAGGTGAGTTTATAGCTAACATAAATCTTGTAGGCAAGGGGTGTGTATTGTGGCTGGTTAGGATGATCAAAAGAATTCTCTTAAGACCTATTTCGTCTTATTGTAATTATAGATAGCAATGAATTTATTACTAGGAAATCAAGTATGTGCATTTTTTTATCAGGTTTAAGGGCAAATCACAAACCTAAGTTTAAGACTTTGGATTGGTTATTAGTTAAAGGGCACGTGGATAGGTTCATAACTTGGTTTTGTTGACCTAAACACTTTCAAATACTATTTAAATTAATGAGTTAAGTTTGCAAACAAGCCTATTGTAAGAAATAATACTACTGTGAGCAGCTGTCGATAAAAATGGAGGATAGTTACATGTAAGTGACGAGACGGAATTTGTGCTGCGCCTGACTGATGCTTTTTCTGTGTGTTGATGCCGTCCTTTGTAGTCTTGATCCTTTCTTAACGGAACATCCTGTGAAATATTGGAAAAGGATGTGTTGTTGTTGTTCATTTATGGAAACCGTACATTTTCGGGAGTATTTGTTCTCTCAGACATTCTCCTAAGAAGTCTTTCTGGTTTTTCAGGCGGAAAAGCTTTATCATGCCCCTCTCAAACCGACGGTAGGCCGGCTTCACCTCGAGCTGGTGTCGGAGAATCTAAGATAAGTGATGCAAGTTCATGATGGGCTTCAATGTAAATAAATTCTTCGGTTAAGATACGATATTTCTCAAGTATAAAAGACCCATTAAAGCATAAAGTATAAAAAACCCATTAAAGATATGCCCTTAGGTGATGCCTGGGGTCACCGCTAACCCGATAATTGTCTTAATACGCTTCATCTGTCCCAAAAGGAGGATGTTCTAGTAACCTTTTACGGCTACAGAGTTCTAGTTGTCGTATCAATCAAATGCTTCTAGATCAAGATATTTCAATAGGTGCTCGGTTTTCATGGAGCTTTTCTCTCATTCCCATTTATTTCAATAAATATATATTTTATTTTTTACGCTACTGAATTCGTCCATTGCTTGAAATATGAACGTTTATTTCTGTTCTGTTGGTTTATAAAAGGAGCGATAATATTCGCATCGTATATATCCAAGGCACAAAAAAACATTTGTTTTGAGTCCCTTCATTCAAAAAACAAAAACATTTGTTTTGTACGTCTTTCATGTGTACTTACCCTCCGGCACGGAGCCTCAGTGTGACTCATTACCCATTTTTCCTCATCACTAGCCATTTAGGTGAATTTTCAATAACCATCACTTGCAGATCATACCCTTTTCCCTTCTCTTGTATCCGGGATCGGGTCCGGCTGGGGTAAGCAAATCCTCACGGCAAAACTCGTTTCATAAAAGCATAAAAGATTGCGACATTTTTATTCGGGAAGAGCGAACGTCGAGAAGCCAGTGGGTCAATGTTGGTAAACATGCAGTGTGACCATGATTAAGAGTGGAGTTAGAAGAAAAAAAAAATCATTTCAGTGATGAAAGTTGCTCAAATGTTTCACGTCCATGAGGGGAATTGAACGCATTTCGTTTGATGAGTGGAATTGAAAAACTTTCAGTTCGATGATGGAAAATGAAAAACATTTCACTTCGACGAGGAATTTGCAATATCCATAAAATACCTCTTGGAGATTAGACGTTAAATCCTGCCATCCGGCGTCAGTGACTGGCAATTGTGACTCTATATAACTTCCGATCAGGTTAATCAATTTGGTTGACGTTACCTTAGATACAAGGAAGCCATAAAAGGTCGGACAGAAATGTGAAAAAATAGCGTTTAGAGATAATAAAGCTTGTATGATGTTTATTACTGAAATAAACAATAATATTACGGGAGTATTGTTATAGAAAAACATGAAAGGTTTTATAGAGAACTTCCGAGAATCGGCGATGGCCTTTCAATAGCAGACAGAGATTGATATTATTTTGGATGTCTGATCACATTAATGGATGTTAGGACTATACAATAAAAATTTTCATGCCCTCCGTACTTGCATATTGCATAGCATATGAAGTGGCTGAAGCATATACGTATAATACTTGCGGTCATTAAAAGTGTCTCTTTAATTAACCAGGGGAACGCGAAGACATCATTCTCTGTAAACAAATGATTCCGTTGTTAGTTTGTTGATGCTCACTTGGTATTGCTGTTGTTTTTATTACTCCTATATATACCGTGGTTATATCTTTCATCCTCACAGTGCATTAGTACCTTTTAGCTCGGTTAGATTTCAGAAATCCATGGTCATTAACACTCAGTCAAAACTTAATGAAGAAAAAATTGCCAGTTTTGAAAGGAAAGAAATTAAAAATTTACAAATGAAGAACAACGGCAAAAAGTCACTCATAGAAAACATGTTTTAGAGTAAAACCGAAACATCGAAATGCTATGATGAAGTAAAGTTTTAATGATGTCCTTTACTTTTGGAAGTAAACAGATCTTGGCGTAAAATCATAATCTTTAAATATAATGAAGGAAAACTGAATAAGGTATAATGATTGTGTAATACTTTTCAGGTATTTCAGGAAAAGCATTTAGAATCAAGAAAATAATATGGTACACAAAAACCATTCAGTCATCAGCCACCACGCTTGTTATTTTAAAGATAACTATGAGTCTTGCTTCAATCGTAAAAAAAGGAAAAATTTAATGGAAAAAATTAAATCTAGTACATGAAATATTTCAGGATTAAAATCATCATGATCACACATTACCAAAGAATTCAGTTAAAAAATTTGAATCTGTTCGACTAATGATGATTTCAAAATGACATTTCTGACATTTCTTTCATTTTTTAGTAATCTAATTACCGACAATTATGGAGATGAGTTTGGCCATTAGGGAATTCATCAAGAATAAAAGGTGAGATTCCCTTGATTAATCATTGAATTCGACTAATTAAAAGTTTCGTCCCTGAAGGGAACGGTGATTTATTTCCCAAGCATAAATCAGTTTTTTATTTATATTTACACGTGCAATATATATATATCATGGATGGTTGGTGTTCTTAGTTCTCTCTCTCTTGGTTCTATTGCCTTGTTTTTAAAATCTTTAACTTTTAACTTTTACGGTATTTTAATGATGTAATATTTTTAGTATTTATTTTGAGTTCCTTTTATAATGTAATTGTTTTTATTTCTACAGACTGATGATGCACCGTGTTTGTGTTGTGCGAAACGTTTCTTTAATAAACTTGATGTCTACTAAGATGTATCACGAAACCCTCTGAAATACTATATATATATATATATATATATATATATATATATATATATATATATATATATATATATATATATATCTATCTATATATATATATATATATATATATATATATATATATATATATATATACATATATATATATATATATATATATATATATATATATACTATATATATATATATATATATACGCGATCGGGAGTTCATGGAAGGTCGTTCAGAATTTCATTAATTTATTTAAAAGCCGACGTTACACATCGCTTGATGCATTTTTTAGGCTGAAAAAGCTGTTAAAAACAATAAATGCTTATACACACACACACACACACACACACACACACACACACATATATATATATATATATATATATATATATATATATATATATATATTTATATATATATATATATATGTATATATATATATATATATATATATATATATATATATATATATATATATATATATATATATATATATATTATGTATATATATATATATATATATATATATATATATATATATATATATATATCTATATATATATATATATATATATATATATATATATATAAATATATATATATATATATATATATATATATATATATATATATATATATATATATATATATATATATATATATATATATATATATATTGTGAAAGGCATGTGAAAAACTTATTCCTCACCTTATTTATATATAAATCAGAACAGAAAGCAGATATAACAGATAGTGGGAAAGACAAGTAACAGGAAAGGAGCACAGGGCACCTACCCACATTGGTAGCGAAGGCTTAACTAGCGTAAAGAATAACATGAATGAAAAGGACACGTGGTGTTAAAAAATAAAAACATTAAGCAATAAACGGTTGCGTTGACGATGATTGGTTGTTGAGAGTTGGAATGGACAGTTTGATCATTATGGATTCCAAAGTAGTTAGTTCTTCTGCACTTCGCACTTTACCTACAATTTAAAGTCATTGGCGTCTATATGTGTTTTAAACATTTTAGCATGATTCCTTATGTTGGATTGATCAGGGCTCGACAGTTTGCGTCAGTTCTGTAGCTAATCCCCTGATGAGAACAAATTCGAACTTTTAGTAGCCTCCTGGTGCATCTAATACATGTGCCCAGAGTACATCTGGGAGAGGTATACTTGTAGATCACTTTAGAGAACCGACTCTATCCTTAGAATGGAATAAGGATCCGGTAGTTTGTGGGCTCATCGGGATCAGCTTCAGATTCAACGCTGTTAATTCCTAATTAGATAAGCTAATATTTTTTCTCCTGAATTTACTATCATGTAGGAAGGGGAATTTTACACAGACGTAATTGGGGATCGTATGAACCATAGGCAGATCATTCATCTTAAGATTGAGCAACTTATTGAGGGATCTATAGAATATAACAAGTGGGAAACAATTGTTCTTAAAATAGTTGGTTGGGGACGTGATTTCGTCATGAAAGGCGGCCCAACTAGAGGTAAGCCTAAAACCCCTGTGAAGTAGAGTGGATAAAGAATTCATAAAAGATTTCTTTTGCAAAAAACTAAAAATCGGCCAAAGAGGTCAGGCCGTGTATCTTTATCTTGGCACAGTTGCTACACTGGTATTAGGTCACAAGCGACCTGGGCCCCACAAGCAAACCCTTTAATTGTTAATGGAAAACCTACTGGATCAACTGGCTGTCTTGCAATATTGCACTAAATCTCATTTTCTTTCCTTAGACTTCATCTCCAAAATAAAGAATCTTTGCTGGATATTAGTGAGAAATCCATTTTTTAAGACGTATTGTCTCGTCTCCTTGTGTTTTCTGCCACCGACCTACCTGTGAGAAGTTGCCTTGGAAGTCAATTAATTCAACCTTGCTACAAGCAAAACCCTGTTTCTGCAATTGTACGTCAGATTGTAATCCGTACATTCACAAACCACAGGCTCCCATTTTCCTTGCCACTGAAAAATTTCTATATCCTTATGAAAGCCAGTGAACGGTAAATTTTGTCATAGATTATTGTTGCGCTTGTCTTAACTGGATTGCATACCAGTCATGATTTAATTCCTCTGCTTAAACTGTGGGCAATAAAGTAATTTAATGTGAATATTGGTTTCATGGTGACCTTTCCCTTTTGTTTAAATGTAGGTGGGAGGTAAGTCATTTCTTTTGTTCCATTTTCTAAATCATATTCTTTATCTAGCAGACCCAACCAAATATGTAACGTTGTCGATCTTGCTGAGAAATCGGTCCAATTAGTGGAATTAGCGAGCAATAAAATCACAAGATGGGAAGTGAAACAAAACTAGGAAAAAATTATATGTAAATTAATTCTCACAAGGCATAATAAAGGTTGGAAAAAATGAGGAATGAGATAATTGGTAAGGGATTAAAAATAAGTGATTGTTTAAACCTAAAATTTATGTAGAAAAGATAAATTAAGAGTAGGGAGCAGTGGAGTGATTTTAAATTTCCCGCCTGTAAACGCCCGTGAGATGCGTTATCAAGTCAGGAATTAACTGGCCACCTCGCAGGCCAGCGAGTAATGCATGAATGTTAAATTTCTAGCTAGATCAGCTGAGTGCATCAGATGTGAGAATAAGTGTGCACAGCTTCTCTCAGATGGGAAAAAAGGACAATTTTGTAATTCCATAGGACATAGGAATACGCCTAACAAATTTAGACTGTTTAAAAATAACCACACTGCCACCATGGTTTAGCCGGTGTCGACCACGTTGCTCGGTCACTACCATCTCGATATTTGCTTTCATTTCATAATTAATGTAGAATTATTATTGGTCTTTTAATTAAGTCATTTACGTCTGAGGATATGCATGAATCATTTCATCAAGGAAAAGTGATGCTTTCCCCTTTCTTTTGTGTCATTAAGTAACGAAGGAGCATGTGTGTTCATAGTTGGTGCCGCATTGCATTGTAGGAGTCAGCCATCTTGGCTGGTTGTCTGCATGATGTCACGGCAGCCATATTGAATAGACATTGTTTAATAGACATAGCCATGTGTTACTTTGCTCTCGTGACCTTCAATTGTCATTTCCAATCACTGTGATTCAATGAGTATGCCAGCAAACCAATTCCCATTCTTTTACCCGCATACCTAATGTAAATTTCTCGTAGTAAATTAAAAATCTTTTACAAATTAATTAAAGTAACTGGAAGTAGAAAACATTTCATTTTAATTCCTGTAATTAGAGGTAACGAGTTATCCTTATACTATACTTTTACTATATACACTTCTGAGTCGAGAGAGAGAGAGAGAGAGAGAGAGAGAGAGAGAGAAGAGAGATTATCTGTATGTCATTTTACCAAAATTGTTAACTGTTTGAGAGGTTATCGAAAGATAGCCTATTACTTTATAAAAACTGAGTGAAACAAATCAAACTCAAGGTTATACAGTAAATTCAATCCCTGGGATAGCCCCTGTGTCATCAGTATATCTTTGTTTTTCCTTTACTCGTTCCAATCATAGTACTGTTAATTTGTCAAAATTATTTGTATAATTTTCACAAACTTTTCCATTAATCGCTTAGTTGACTGAGCGTGTACTCAAACCTTTTCAACAAAAGAAAAGAACAGTAATGCCTTAAACCTCTGCATCACAGAATAATTTTGGGTGAAAGTTAAAATGAACAACAGAGTATTGAAACACTCTAACGAGTGTGTACCTTCAAGACTTATGTATAAAGTAAGCAATAAAATGCACATTGAGTACACACCACAAGTCTTCCTCCCTCCGCATAAAATGAAAAGCAGCATCACATGTACTTAGGAACTAGTTGCCCATTAGTGCCAACCAAAAGAGATTCCCCTTTCACAATGAGTAACCCATCTGAAGTCTTACATTTTCTTTTACTATTACTCATCATGTGCACTCTGGTTCGTGCAGAGGGTAATTTCTTTCATACGGTTTCTTGTACGACAATTTAGTGTTGTTCCTAAGAATACTCGTACACCGCCACCCCAGTGCCATCAAGAGAAAGTCCTGGGATAATACACACTCCACACTGTGCACTGGGACACTCAGGGCCAACATCGTGTCTACCCATAGTACCAAGAGTTACTACGGGGTTCGTGAGTCCCAGCAAATTGTCACTCACTAAGGATGGCTCCATTTAGTGTGACCTTTGCACGGCACACTCAGTCACAGTGCCGCCTTATTGAAAGGTGCCATTCCAGAGAAGCGCCACCAAAGTTAAAGGACACTTCCCTGGATAACTCTTATTCCCCAGACCACATTGATATGCCCTAACCTACCAGAACCAAGTCAGCAGACAGTTACCAAACCTTCATAATTCTGGGGAAGGAGGCAGGTTTCACGGGAAGAGGGTTACAAAGTGGTGTCTCACTCCAAAGGGAGAAACAGGAAAGAGAGGAGCGAGGACAGTATACATTGGCAAAAGAAGGAGAGAGAAAAACAAAGGTGTTATGAAGAAGCAAAAGAATAAAGAGAGATGCCAGAAAGAGAAGAACAAAGAAATATAGAGAGAAACAAAGGAAGTATGAAGAGGCAAAAAAGAGAAACAAAGGTAGCATGAGCTAGCTCCCAAAGAAAAGGAGATCAAGTGGACTGAAGATGAGCCAGAGGCATGGTTTGAGGAGGTAGGGGCACTTTTTGCAAACTACTCTACCAGAGAGATGGATAGGGCCTTACTTCTCTTCAAGCACATGGAAGGTAAAGCCAAGGCTATCATTCCCCACCCATACCCCCTACTGGATATTGGTGCTAGGGGAACCATGGATGAAGTTTGAAGGGTAATTACCAAGGCCTATGTTATAACCCTAGAGAAATGGAGACAAAGGTTTAGCGCTCTCCCAAAAAAAATCAGTCAGACTGGGCTGAAGGGGCCTATCACAAGACCCAATCTGGTCAGCACTGGCTCAAGTCCATGATGCGCACTAAGTTCTAGAACCTGTTCAACAGATGATGTTGGAAAATTTCTTCCATTGTGCTCCTGAGCTATATACCTCAGGCAACAAACAACCCAAAACACTCGTGGGAGACTTATCACATCTTCCAGCAGTCTCACTGGCTCATAGTGCCACACAGACATCTCTCAGACCCAGCTCAACAGAAGAATGGACCCCCTTCAAAACCTTCAGAATCCAATTACTGTCAGAAAGTTGAACACTCAGGATCTGAGAGCTGTTTTAAAGGGGGAGCTAGCAAGCAGCACCATTCTAAATAGTCTAAAAACACAAGTGGTGCCTCTCCATCTTCCAAACAAAACCTCATCACCTACTGATACTACAGCCAGTCAATCCCAGCTAAAGGGCCCCTGCAAGGACTGAAGTGCCTTTAGTCTCTACAGAACTGGGTATCACACCTGCCCAAAGCATTGGTACCTCTACTAAGCACATCAATGTGCCTGCCACTTGACCTGGTGGCTATGGTGGACACCACATCAGACATCTGCCCAATTGCCATATTCTGAGTGCCAGACCAGAGCCACTGTAGATGAAAAGACCAGTTGGACAATGACTTGGGTGGAGGACTTCACTAAGTCCATCCCTATAATCGATCTCCAGTTCACAACACCTTGAGGCACTCAGAACCAACCCATTTGGGTGGTGAGTAAGAATTAGACATGAAGCCGATTTCTTGCTGGAATGAAAGCTCCTCTATAAATGAACTCCTCCAACACACTTCCATTGCCCGGATACCTCTCTACCAGAGGCATCGATTGTAGCCTCGCCTGACAGCCACATTGGAAGGCATGCCACATCAATAGAATCCTTTTCCCTGCCAAATTGGTTGCCAGGGGCACTTCTGGTACACATCAAAGCCTAGTCATCCCTCCTCACAAAAGGATGGACAGCAAAATCTTCCTCCCTCACAGAGAAAGGAAGCTAACTAGACATAGTAACACTGTAAATTGTGTAAAATGGAGGGGCACTGCACGAATTGATCTGGATGCCTCAACAAGCAACAAAGCTGTCACCAAAACTGAAAAGGTTCCTGGAGGTGACAACCTCCTCACGGGACAGGAATCTCTGTCTCGGTTGAACTCAGACTCACGTAGGGGCTTTGCACCCACAGGTTCCTTGTCAGGTACTCCTAACCTAAAATCTCTGCCAATACCATTTGAGCACTCAGAGCAGTGGCACTCTCCATCCCACATGGATGTTGAGCAATTACCAAAATTGAAGCCTGTAACTTGCCTTGATTTGGTGTCAGTGCCAGTGACAGACCACCTCACTGATCCTCCTTCGGGAGATCCACTAATTTAACTGAGATGGTCATCACAAATTGTGAACCTCCAGCTCCAATGATTCTTTTTCCTCATCACTCCGCCCTCAGAAGATGAACCTCTGGTGGACCTTACTGCTACACTTTCTCTGGCAGACCAGGATCTGTCCTGCTGGGATGCTAAAGCGTTACCTCCCTCTCTTCGGTTGTCACAACGGCCAGGGTAGGAAGCATTCTAGTAGCATCTAGATTACCCCTGACTTTGCTTCTAATGGCACTTCTGGTCTTTCCCCAGAGTAGATGTCCTCATCACCTACCAGGACTGTCATAAACAAACCTTGGAGGAACCTGAAAAAATAAGAAAAGGGGCGGAAGAGATCTAATTAATTTACTAGAGTCATGAGCTCTCCTTGGCACTCATTGTCCATTGGGACACAGTGCCTTTCCATCACAGAGTGATCCTGGCATCAACCCAAAGAAGGTAGCCTAAGTGATCTCTGACTAGGTAAACACATACCTTACATCCTAGGCAAGATCCTGTACAAGAGTAGTAGTAAACTTGCATTGGTAACGGAAAGAATTTTGTTAACAGAGTAATGATCAAGTATTAGAGCTAGTATCCTCGTGGCATGCTTGGCTTAGTGCCTCATTTAGTATAGCAAACCAGGCACCCAAAATCCAGAGGAGGTTACTTGGGTACCTCTCTCATGGGTACTATTAATATGTCAATAAGATGATTAATTAAGACTGTCCTCTAGCCTAGCAAGCTGAAGGATCTATCCTAGCCACTTATATATGCATTGCACCTTTAACCCTTCGGTTGCATATTCTTTAACAGGTTTGTGTGTATCATGACATATGAACGTTTGTGATTTGTAACAATACTGCATTGTAGTTAGATTATTGTCATGTAGATTGGTATTGATGCAGTCTGATGATATGTCATGTTAATGATAATGTGTTATTGGAACATCTAATACTTGCTAAGGAATAGCTTGAAATTAGTGTGGGGAACTTAAATTAGCCAAGCTAGTGAAGTTCATATTCCTATCCTATAAGTTAGGTAGACCACCTTAGTTGCCTGTATTGCATGGGCAAAACCAATTAAGGGAGGGAAGTAATGTAACCGAGATGAACAGCTTCCTTTAGTACAAGCTTTCATGCGAGAATGGAGTCAATGCCTTTCTTAAAAGGGGGAGCTGACACAAATATATGCTGTTCTTGTCCCTCTGTTCTCTTACAGTAAGGAAGAAAGTCCATTCATTAAGGAGGGTTGACTCATATTCGATGGCATGGAAAGCAAAATGGTAGTTTGAGAGCAGTTTTGAGAAGCGGTCAAGCCAGGTTGTCATATTAGCCTTAGTCCTGTGGAGGATAGGCATACCAGTATCACTTTATATCCCTGTCCAAAGATCTATACCTCTGTGCTCTCCTTTCTGCTGGTCTTAATTGTTTTTTCAGGAATGTCAGTGCACCCTCCACCAGCCAAGTCACTATTTCTGTAACTTAAGGACTCATAGGCTGAACAGCACTAAAAAATTGGCCAAAAGAATGCAGTACCAACTCAGTTCCCATAGAGGTCAGACCCGGTCTTACTCTGTCCCAAACAAATCTAACTGGCTGTATGCTTGGCACGTTGCCACAACTGGTATTGGTCATAGCAAACATGGAAATTCCAAGCAGTCCCTTCAGTTGTTAATGGAAGACCTACTGGGTCAACTAGCTGTCTTGTGATAATGCACATTGCTGATTGGATTCCCTGGTAAGTCTGAAATTAGCAATTAAGTGACAGTTTCTGTTCCTCTCACTAAATCTCTCATTTCCTTTCCTTAAAATTCACATACCAAGTAAATTCCCTGCTGAATACCACTATGCGTGTTCCCCAAATGAATTAAGACTATTGACTATTTGCTCAGTAACATAAAATAAATCATCCTAACATAGTGGTAAATTATTGCAATTGTGAGAATCTATTATCTCATGTTTTCTGCCACCAACCTACCTGTGAGAATTTTCCGTATAAGACTATTAATTCAATTTTGCCAAAAGCAAGCCCCTGCTTCTGCAACTGAGAGTCAGATTGTAATCCATATTTCACGAACTACAGCTCCCATTTGCCATACCATTTTGCAAAATTTCTATTTCTTTCTGAAAGTCAGTTACTGTAAATTTTGTTGTAGATTATTGTTTGGACTTGTTTTGACTGATTGCATACCAGTCATAATTTAATTTCCCTGCTTGAACTGTGTACAATAAAATAATTTGATATAAATACAGGTTTCATGTAGACCTTGCCCTTTATTGAATATAACTAGAAGGTAAGTAATTTCTTTTGTTACATTTGCTTACATATTTGGTTCTGGTAAGTGGCCTGTAAGACAATTATCTAAATCAATATTCATTTGATCTAGCAAGACCTAACCAAATATGTAACAATATATATATATATTATATATATATATATATATATATATATATATATATATATATATATATATATATATATATATATATATATATATATAATCTGTGTGTCTAATAAAAGGAGTCCGTTAAAACGCCAAAATTAGAGAGAAAATACTATATTCCAGAGACTGCTCTCTCTCTTCAGGTAGATGGAATCCTTTCCACGTTACTCTGCTCACATCCAGAAGTCAAGCCAGTTTTTCGTAAGTTTGAGAAAGAAACTGATCAGACTACGCCGGCTGAAAATCAAAAACACTTTTTAGATGAATGCCTCAAGGAACAAGTACTTCCAAAAATGTACGGATTCGGAGATGGAGTCTACAATCGGACCCCATCCCACTCTAACACAAGATTTTCCTGGAGGATTAACAACACGAATAACGACATCTTCGTACTACGCAGAGTGATATATGGAGCTCAATCTAATCTTCGTCTCCTTACTACGGACCACATATCAGGCATCTGATTTCATTTTGTTCCGACATGCTGCCTATAATAGCACGACTCATTCCAACAGACTTTTACGCAGGTTAAATAACTTAATAAGCAATAGCGCATGGAATAATCTTGAGAAACAAGACAAAGTTTGTTTTAAATTTATCTAACACCCCCTTACTGTAAACCAACACTTAGACTTAAATTTAGGCTTATCCTTTGCCCTTATGCCAGACCGTAAAAACAACTCGGACTTCATAGTGACTTTTCATAAATTTTATGTTGGACAAAAATTACAGTCGTGAAGAGATATGTTTAAAAGGAGTGTTACTAAATGCTTACCTGACCT
>NC_087208.1:81505442-81510442 GCF_015104395.2 Macrobrachium nipponense
GTTTTCTGTTTGACATGAGTCTTTGTCTAAAAAGTATGAGAGAGAGAGAGAGAGAGAGAGAGAGAGAGAGAGAGAGAGAGAATTAGGATCTTGATATACAAGAAGTGCAAATGAGCATGGAATAAGTGGAGCTATGTGAAATGAATGTCTGTGGAATGGTTTTCTGTTTCCGTTGTGAAGTAAGGTGTAGGGGCAGTGAAAAGTTTGCTACTCAAGAAATTCATTCTTGCTCTGGAAGTTCAGTGGCAGAATGGAGCAAATGCCACATAGGCCTTGTCTTTTTCACGAATCACCCCCAATAATTGTAAAGCGACCATTATTGATCTTCAGATCTTCTGTTGTTTGCTTTTCCGTTTTATTCCATCAAGCATATTTCGATATTCTTTTCAGTTCTGAAACTATAAAATACCAAGTATGTTGGTCTCTCATTCTCATTCATTTTCTCCTGCTATTCGAAAACGAATCAAAGCAACAGACTGAAATTTAGGAAATTAGTAATGAGTTGTCAGAGAAGAAACTCATCGGAGAATGTTAACAAAATTCTTTAAATTCTCGTTTTCACTAGATTTTTATAAGAAATAAAGTGAGCTAGGTTTGGCATCCATAGCTAAGAATAGAATTAGAAGATAACTGGCTTTCTTTCATTGAATTTTAAAGGGAAAATATGATTGGAAAATGTGTACAATTAATGTATATTTAACCATTACAAAATAGAACTGGGCTGACAATTGATACCACTTAGTCATTATTTCGTCCCATTGTATTTGAATATTCCTAGTTAAAAAAAGATTCAGCATATTAGACTAACGTATCTTCGTGGATGAAATCGTTAATATTATACACTTGTGAAAATATCAGTACGTATGTATTACACCACGAGGCAACGATTTGTGAAAACAAGTAAGTTTACAAGCGACGATGACAAAACACAACAGTAACAAGAATTTCGTCGATAGTACCAGTGAGACAAAAAATCGAATAATAAAATGACAAAAAAGTAATGTTATTCACCACTTTGTAAATAACACAATGTAAATGAAACTAAGATGCAACAAAAAAAGGAAAAGTAAGAAATATAAATATATATTTTTTATGATCCCGACAACGTCACACATTAACACAGACTGACAGTTAATCAAAGCTAACAACAACCTGCCAGGCTCAGAAGGGAGAGAGAGGGCCAAGAAAGTATAGGGAAGGCAAGGAGATAAAAAATCGAAAGTGGATTCAATTCGGCGAAGGGGAAACAGGTGGTCATGATAATCATTGCCTTCGATATGACGCTTCCTATAGAGTATTTGAACCGTAGGAGTTGGGTGGATGTTGCGAGATGGGAGATGCACAAAGACGAAAAGATGGAAGACGAGGAAGACGGAGGCGGTGAATGACAATTCACTTTAAGAGGTACGGTGAATGGAGGGAGATTTAAATTTGGATGATGGAGCTAGGGAGATAGAAGGTTAAGAGATAGAGGATTCATAAGATGGACAGATAAAATGGAATGGAACATGGAAATATCTGTAGATGGAAGCAATAACTGTCCATTGTTTTCAGAAGGAGGCTTTCAAAGATGAAAAGCTTAACGTAAAATGAGAGGCGTCGAAGACGGCAATGGAGACTGCAGGACTAGCAGAGTTTTGAGATGGAGGAAGAAGCTGTCGAAAGCTTGACGACAAAGTCATTGAAAAGTAAAAGGGAAAGCGATAGAGGATACTTAGGGTGTGGGGAAATAGGACAAGGTTCAGCTGCGGTTGGGTTCCGGAAGGCTCGGGGAATGCTGAGATGGTGACTATAATGAATAAAGATGGAAGATCATGATGAACTGGAAGGAAAATAACAGAAATTATGCCGGAACAATAGCAAGAGTTTAACTCAAGATGATGAGCTATCGAGGATTTAAACACCCAAGGTGAATATTGGCGTAGGATGAGCTCAAGGAGGATCCAGTACAAACAAAAAATTAAAGATAGACGATACAGTAGAAACTAAAAATAAAGATGGAGGCTGTTACAAAAACTAAAATGGTAGAAGGACCCCTTAACGAAAGAAAACCATGAGGGTTAATCCAAGGGAAGATAAGAATGCGCTGGAATATATAGGATTACTGCAATATACTGGAATTTGTCCGTTAGGTTAGGTGACTGGGGGTGTCTATCAAGAGGGAAACGCTGAATGTTGTGTTGATTTTCTTCCACAGAAAGCCGCCCTTTTCCTTCCATCCTCCAGCGTCCCTATAACCCTTCCATAGGACTTCTAATGCAGGGACATGAACCGCCTCCAATTCCAGAGATCTCCCAGCTCCTGTCAGGTTCAGTTAGAATTGGAAAAGTTAATTTTAAAATAATGCTTTGGTTTACGTCGCGTTATTCGAGGACTTGTTTAAAAGTGGAAGACGTTGATTACTAGGTTTTCGCCGTTTGCAAGAGGGTTTTATTTGTTTGCCTTTATGCATCTATAGTGTTAAAATAATATATATATATATATAATATATATATATCTATATATATATATATATATATAATATAATTTCTATTATTAGTGAACCTATTCACATGGAACAAGCCTACAGTGCCATTGATTTAAAATTCAAGCTTCCAGATATATATACGTATATATATATATATATATATATATATATATATATATATATATGATTATATTATATATAATTATATATATATATAATTATACATAATATATTAATTAATATATATATATATATATATATATATATATATATATATATATATGTATATATATATATATGTTTGTGTGTGTGTGTGTTTGTTTGTGTGTGTGTATGTTTTCAACCGTCATCTTTGAGAAAACCTTAAAATAAAATACAAGTGCACACTTTTGTTTTTTTACTTCTGTTTTTTACTTCTTGATCAGACCACCCAAACTCTGCTCACGGATGTTGCATTTGCCCCACTCCTTAGTAAATGAAGATTGGTCACGGCAGATTCTCCAGTACTTTTCTCTCCTCCCCCCAAGCTCCACTTCTCCTACAGCTAAATGGATCCATCCATTGTCACCCTTTTCCCCACACCTATGTACTGTCGTTTCAAATCTCAATAACAGAAAAAAAAAAACCGTCAACGACTCGGCGATGTGATACCTGAACCCTCATCACAGGTCCTAAACGACTGAATACTCCAAAGGCAACAGTGATCCCTTAAGCAACTTACCAGTATTGCAGAAAATCAGACTAAGTTCATCAAAAAACAGGTGTGAGGTAATCTTGTAAGTAATTAGATTAATCAAAGGGCATCACTCCATCAACAATTTTAAAAGTCTAATTATTTCCCTGATTTCAGAAGTCTAAGTACCTTCCCTGGCGTTCTAAGTCACTTCAAGAAAACTGAAGGAAAACAGCTATTTTTCTACCTAAGAAAATCATATAAATATACTGGTTTTAAAGAAACACTTATAAAAATTTTAAATACAAAAGTTTATTATTAAACTCAAAATTATAAGTGAAATTCACAATATCAGGGAAAATTACGGTTGCTTGAAAACAAAGTAAAGTTTAATTAATTCTTGAATTAATTAAGTAAAATTAAATCAAAATTAATATATCACAAAATTCAAGAAATTAATTCAATAGAAATTCAAAAGTGTTAGGTAATATCTAAAATTTGGAAATTAATTCACAAATGCTAAACAACAATGAAACTTGAAAAGAATTCTAAGTAAATGCAAATAAATTCACAAGTGTTAAAATTCAATTAAATGTGCAACAATTAAGTATGAAAATAACTAAGTTAATTAATTGTAAATGAAAACACAGAAAATTTGGAAAATACCAAAATTGTAAAAAGCACCACTTACACAAGAATAAAATAAAATACACACTTCAATAAGAAAAAGGAATAAATGCACAAACAAAAATCACTTCTAATGAAACAAAACACAAAACAATTGAATGTAAAAATGTAAATTCACCAAAGCATTGTAACTATTAGTTATTAGTTGCAACTAATAAAAACTATAACACACCTTACTTGTATACCAACTTCTTTCTTTAAAAAATTTACCAATTCACACTATTTCACAAAAAAATAGGCGGCATTACACACTGGTATAATGTTTGTTCAGATTCTACAAAAACACTAAATAATACTAAATAACTCTAAGAAATATCGCATCTGAAATCTATATGAGTGACCAATTTTCGTTACGTTTGTAATGTAATCTCAAGTATGGTCGAGGGAGAGAGAGAGAGAGAGAGAGAGAGAGGAGAGAGAGAGAAGGTCTGAACGCTATGCGGTTCTATGTTACTATGAAAAAACTCTTCCTTACGAAAGCTGGACAGTGGAGATGGCAGAAAACATTTGGGCATGAGGAAGATGATAGAATGCTTATAGAAACTTCGAATATGACGCAACTTTACAGAAAAATCGTGAAATCTACACGTGGTTTCGGCAAGATGTATTCGTATGAAATGAGTTATGAACAAGTCATATACGTAGTATGCTCAACAAAGACAAATATTCGATCGAAGCAAAATTCCCTATCAAACGTGAAGACAGGAATCCAAAGCACAACGGAGATCTCTAATCAAATGTGTTGACAGGTTAGGAAAGCAAAGTAGAAACTTTGGGGTCTCTTATCACAAGGTTGCGTTGACATAATAGAGAAACAACTCTATCTTTGAACGGATAAAGATAATCTCTCTCTTTCTTTCTTTACATTCTACGTTATATACTCTTTTACATTTTGTTATGCGAAATTTGAACACACATTTTAAACATCCTACAACTCTAACTAGCTAAGGAATCTTGAAAAATGTTGCAAAACTCTATATATAACATCTTATACAGTCAAGAGGGGATATATGCATTTTGAAAGCTGCAACATATAATATGTATATATATCTATATATATATATATATATATATATTATATATATATATATATATATATATATATTTATATACATCAGCTGAAGTAAAGTAATCAATGCTTCCACTTTTAATCCAGTCCTCGAATATGCGACA
>NC_087208.1:81512942-81522942 GCF_015104395.2 Macrobrachium nipponense
TACTATGCTCAGATTATTAACATTATTATAATCTGCTCCAGTGTGACAACCACAGAAGATTGAACCCATACAACTACATCCGCTGGTAGAACATGCACACATCAAGGAGCAAGTACACTTGATCATTTGTAGAATTGTAAATGGGAACAGGTGATATGTTCTCTGGTAACATCCACACTTCACTGGATCAGCAGCTTCAGCAGGTTCACTGATGAGTAACGACATGATGTATGAAAACTTCTGAAGTTGGTGGCAGAGACTTCAGTTTTGGAACAATTGGCAACTTCTGATTTGCCAATTTTGTCATCTATTCATCATGGCATGTCTCTGACATGTTTTTGCAACATTTAGAGCCATGACATGTTGCCATGAACAGTGTTGCTTCAATGACAACATCTTCCATGGAAACATCTTGCATCACCTAACAACTTCAGTGTCTTATTGCTATTAAGTACTTTCAAGCAGTTCCTTTTTCTGCACCACAGAGGAATGAGGTAGTTGGATGCTGTACCTTTCATATCTACTGTTCTTTTGGCCAGCAATGGGACTGCATAATCACCTCACAGGCGAGTTTTTCTTTGCAGTAGAAGTGCAGGAAAAGAACAAAGACGTCTGTATCATCGGAAACTACAGAGGTGCTTGATGCCAAATATACCAACTGATTCACTATGATAACATGAGCAACCTCATGAGTGTTACAAAGATTAGTTTGTGTCCTTGCTTGTCCGTTCCTGATGGATATGGAGATAGGATGTTCAGCAGTGATGATAAGTTCATTAGTTGTTGTCTTCTACATGATCAACGAGAAATTTGGTGATCAGAGTGATAAGCTAGTCTTTGCTGTAGGTGACAGTTTGCACTACATTCTGGGCTGACAGAGGTGTCCTGAGTGTCAGCGAATGTTGGCGACTAGCGTTTGTACCAGCACTGTTTGATCTACTGGCACCCTTGGTATTATTTGGTGCATATCTATCAAAGATCAGATGTACACGACACATTTGTAGAAATGGTCAGAGGCTTCCTAAGAAGTTTCTACACATAGTCTTCAACAGTACCATTCGATGGCCAACGTACAGTCCAAAGAACGCACACCCGTCGATTATATAGGCATCTGGAGGGTTGATATGATGACTTATACTCCCAATTTGTAAAATTGGTTAGGGAGATGTAGCTTTAGCTTGTGATCTCAAGTGACCATTTTTCTTATCAAAAAGTGTAGCCAGTACAGGCAGGTAATTCATAATAAGAACATCTTTGATGTTCAGGTTTCTGGTCTGCTGAAGGCCAATGACTCTTGTATATTTATTTATTTCAGTATAAATTACAGGTGTACCACCAATCTTCATCAACTTTTTGTTAGAAGTCATTGTTTTTACATTCTTTAGTAGGGCCATGGAAAAACTAGTTTGCCATCCTACTTTCAAAACAATCTTTCATTTGTTGTTTTCCAATCTCAAGTGAGCTGTCTACATTCACGGTGCCATTAGCAATATTCACCAACTTATTTTATCATAGTGAATCAGTTGGTGTACTTGGCAGCCAGGGGTGCATCAGGCACCTATGTGGTTTCTGATGATAAGGACATCTTTGTTCTTCTCCTGCAATTCTACAGCAAAGTAAAACTCACCTGTAAGGTGATTATGCACAGTCCAACTTACTGGCCGAAGAACTGTATATATAATAAATGCTACAGCAAACCAACCACAGTAATTCTGCAAAGTTTCTTCTTGGAGTGTATACATTAAGGTGGTTGCGAATACAATCTCGTTCCGTCTATGGTGTAGGAATAGCAACCACTATGAAAATACTTTAATAACAGTAAGCCAATGAGGTTGTGGGTAAGCAAGATGTTTCCATGGAAGATGTTGTCACTGAAGCAACACTGTTCATGGTAATATGTTATGGCTCTACATGTTGGAAAAACATGTCAAGAGGGACATGCCATGATGTATGGATGACAAAAATGGTTAAAGAAATTGTCAATTGCTCCAAAACTGAAGTCTCTGCCACCAACTCAAGAAGTTTTCATCCACCATGTCTTACCAAGTACATTATTCAGAACATTAGTGGAAATCGTCACTCATCAGTGAACCTGCTGAAACTGCTGATCCAGTAATGTATGGATGACCCAGAGAAATTATATGCTCTTTCCCAGTCATGTTTACAGAGAATATATCTCTTGCCCTCCAATTGAAATTTTCCATTTAATCAAATGTTCTTGTTTCTTGATGTGTGCATGTTCTACCAGCAGACGTAGTTGTTCGGGTGTTCAGATATGTTCTGTTATTGCCACCCTGGAAAATAATATTGCAGGAAGAAAAGGCTGAACTTATGATTGATGATGATTAACGTAACATTTGAAGGACTCTAACCATACACTGCGTTCAGATTTTTATGTTACTTTAAGCAAAAGTTAATATTACATGTGACCTGTATTAATATAATGCAGGGACAAAAGTGCTAGAAAGAAGTACGTGATAATGGTAGTAAGCTTAATGTTTATGACTCCAAGACACTATCTATTTAGGTCATGGTCATGCCCGATTTGAGTTAATAAAGCATTAATTGTACTGCTTCATTCTTATTGTACCATAAGCCAACAAGGCTATGCAAAATTAACATTTATGAATTTGATATCAAAATAATTATTTCTAAGCAGTATGTAATCTGGATTGCCACTAAATGTTAATATAGTGCACATACCACAATAAAGTCACTGTTTTGTTTTCAAACTATCACCCTTTTGGACGAAATGTAAACTATTTCTGATGTAGATATTCTTATTAGTGAGCAGCAATGACTTCCTTGACTCGAAAAACTAGGTATAGACGCCAAGATCGCCTGTCTGTCAACAGTATTGAAAAAGGTTTGACATTTAGTGTTGGCGACATGCCGAGTCACGGCCATTTTGTTTTTGGACAGTAATTTTTTTTCCCGAAGAGTGCTAGAGTGGTACCCAACTGATCCCGTGTTGAGGACATGTCAGAGCACCAGAATCAACAATAAACCCTTCTTCATACCAAAAACCAGGTTCGACCCCATTTCCTCTAGACTAATACATTTTATACGCACATACAAACAAAATGTACGTGAGTGGAAACTAAATGAACGTTCGTACAAAAGGGAGGTCGGAATACGTACTAAATAGCAGCAATAAAAAAGTTCATATTTTATATTCTCTCATTAAGGAATAGTAACGTTCAGTTTATATTTCATGTTCTCAATCCTTAAGCAATACTAAAAAAATATTTTTTTTTTTTTTTTTTTTTTTCATTTATGCAGGCTAGCATAAGTACCTTTTTTTCAGATATATGATTAGAGTAAGATAACAAGATGTCACCCCCAAAATATCCCCCCCCCCAAAAAAAAAAAAAAAAAAATATATATATATTAGGACAAGAATATTATTACCCTTTACTAGCAGCCTCTAGACGTGGCAGCAGACATTTAGGACCATTAAGAAACGAACGAACGACTGGCAAAAGCTGCAAAACACTGGGAAAAGGAGCACCCAGAAGAGGTATTGAAACAAGTTAACTTGCAGAAGTGTGCTTGCTAGTTTTATCACAAGAAATGTGACACCAGAAATATCAAACCTGGTTTTACAAAGTGTCGGTTATTGCCCTTCAATCTCGATTCTCTTGATTATAGAAAAATTAGAATCTTCTGCTGCAGAAAAAAAACATACTTGTTCGACCATATTTGACGGTATCAATCAGGGTGAATGCCAGGAAATTTCTTTACAAACTGAATCCCATCTTGTTATTTCTTGATCATCCCAGACAGAACCCATCTTGAATGGCACGACAGAGAGCCAAAGACTGAAACAGTTTAGATTATATAGGGTCTCTTTGTGATATAGTTTTCAATTATTTGGCTAAACTCCACTGCTTCAAATGTATCTAAAGGTACCTTTTGACCAATAGTCAAGAAAGGACTGTTCGCACACCTAGTAAAGACTTTTAAACATGGAATGTCTCTATGTGATCTTACATGTACGCCTAATAGCTCAAGTTCCCCTTTTACACATCAGAGTACACCGAAAACAAATAGAAAAAGCTGCATAATGCTACATCAAAAATTCTATCCAGAAAGGAGGCCTGGACATCGCCCTAAGAGACTGAGGACTGTATTAGACAGAGCTTTCTGCTGTCTAGTAAAAATTTTATACAGGAACTTTAGAAACAAAGAACACCAAAGAGTCCAAGGAAGCAGAAAATCATAAAAGCGTAAATGCAAATCTTATATATGGGCCATGCTTCGTTATAATCACGCTACAGTTAGTTGCATTTTCTTCTCTACGCGCAGATTAAGGACATTAATTCGAGAAATTATTTATCATCCCTGATGTAGAGGAAGTATCATACCCAGTACCTGCAAGAAATGGTGGTTTTGGAGGTACCAGGTGTAATGGTAATTGCTTCATAGCAAAGTAAGATAAAGGAAAGGAAAACACATCTTTGAGAAGTTCTGCCGCACGGAGGTTTTCGCGCATGTGTTGGGGGTGCCTGTTCTCATGATGGTTCTAGAATCGGCAGGAGTTTTTTGTGGTACTTGACATACGCCGAAGTGTCGTGAGAAACGCCGCGACTTCTGATGCATACTTCGTCGAGAAACTTCTAAATCGTTCTGGTAATCTCGGGAGTCTGTGACGTTCACCGCAGGTCCCGCCCCAGGATGCCATATAAATACGACGGACGAAGTAGGAGAAGGCAGATCATCAGTTAGTCACAGAGTAAGAGATCATCAGAAAGAGTCACAGATCAGATTATCAGTGAGAGATCAGCAGCAGAGATCATCAGAGAGAGAGATAAAAGAAGGAACCGACGGAGGATCAGAGAGAAAAAGGCGCCCGAGAATTGGTCGAATTCTGGTCAAGTCGTCTTCAGTAGTGGACGACCGAGTAATTTCGACGTTGAGCAAGACTTCAGAGAAGGAACGTCCTGCTAGAGGTTTTGTTTTAGGGATGATCTGCCCTTCAAGTATCAAGAGTAGACAATATTTTCTGCAATACGGAGGCAAGAAAGCGTCTACAATTAGAGTTCTCCTTTTGTGAAGCCAATCGTTTCGAGTTGCAAAACTGGTCGGCAAGAACTTTCATTACCTCACTGTTCCCCCAGTTCATGCAGTGTAAGATTTTACCTTTTTTATGTAAATAGGAGACACCATTCTGCATTTATCTTTGTTAGTAAGATTGTAAATAAACCTTTATTGTGTTAGTGTTTCTTTCAATATTCGTATCCCCAGTTTCAACTGTTGGTGTTGAATTCTTTTTGTTTATAATAATATCAAACCTGAAGCGGACCTCTCTCGGTTCGTAACACCAGGGCATCTCAAAAATGCCAGAAAATTTGGTTTTGCAGTTTCCCAATAATTTTTTTTTATTTCCACTTTTCTTTAATCATCACTTTTCTGTAATTATCTGAAAAAAATTGCTTCTTTAGTTAATTTTTGTCTGTGCATTAGGTTCTTTCAAGAGACATGCTCTATCTTTCATTTAATTATACCTGAGCAATGTTAAGTGTTCCTTTAAAATCCAGAAGTAAGCATGTGATGGAAATGTTAATTAAATGCCCAGAGACCTTTAATTAGTCTGTATTTATCCTTAGGGGCTTAAAATGTATGGTGAAAACCACATTTCTCAAGAACATTTTTTAGATTAAAATTTTCACAAGATCTAAGATACTGATATATAAGCCAGTCTCTTAAACCATCAACGATTTAGACAATGAGTAAAAATTGGTTATAGTGAGCGAAGAATAGGAATTTTGGAAAAATGTTTACCCATGAAATTTCAGCACTTATATCTCAAAAGAAAATGGACTTATTCAAATTATTTTTATATATGATAAAGAACAATCATAACCCTACACAATATCATAAATCCTCCCAGTTTTATGATACTGAAGAGGCTATTCAAAACAGAACAAATCGGCAATTTTTTGCGCACTAGTTGACTAAGTGACCTACAATGCATTGGAAGGCAGGTCTAATGAGAACTGCACCAGGGATCTGAAAATGCCATAATACAAAAAAAACTAACCCCTCAATGTTCATGTCATGAGAGTAATGAGTGACCTTGCCACATCTATCATCGGCGTTTCGAAGCAGAAACAACGGCAAAAGTACATGGGTATTATTGTCATTTCAGCAACAACTGTCAGAGACAAGCTGTCCCAACGCTGTTATTCTTTATCTGAAGCAGAGTTGTGAATTACCTTGATTATATAGCGGGTTACCACTGCTACTGCTGTTATTATTACAATTGCTGGATATTTACTAAAACGATAATGGAACAACAAAAAATAATAGTATTATAAAAAAAATAGAGAACATGAGTACTACTACCACTACGTAACGACAAACTCTCTACTTCACAGAATGAGAACATTTGCTCACACGCTCCACTCTACCTTCCATACACACACTCCATTAAATAAGTGAGATCAATAAAAGGAAATACAGTAGAACAAATAAGTAGGAACCCTCAAATCTCACTCTATGCCCAAGAAAGCTGTTTTCGAGAGGCATGTGTTGACAGAGAGAGAGAGAGAGAGAGAGAGAGAGAGAGAGAGAGAGTAATGTTCCTTCAAGTAAGGCCGATGAGAAGTGCTTTTGAGGTCCCCGCTAAGTGTGTGTGTGTGTGTGTGTGTGTGTGTGTGTGTATGTATGTATGGATGGCACATGGTCGTGGCAAACCAATCGAAGAAGCTATCCAGTGGTCCAGTGAGAGTTTTACAACATCCACATATTGTTTATATTCCTCACTGTATAATTATCGACGAAGAAACGCATCTGCGAAAAACACTTGAACACGAAGATTAGTAATTTCAAAGAAGGGTTAGAGGAATGGAGGAGGAGTTGCTGCCATACTGCGGACTGAGTGAAGTCTCTGCTTCTGTCTTTCAGTACATAACCATATCGGCTTGTATAGTTATAACAAGGTAATAAGGGAACCAATGAAGAGGGTTAAATGAAAACAAGCTAATTCAATACCAACTTAAAACTATCAAACAACTACTTAGTCCCTTTGAGCCAAAATATGCAGTTAATACAAACAAATGGAAAGTTACGAATTATATTCGTAATTTTCTGGACACTACATGTTGGAAAAACTTGTCAGAGACATGCCATGATGTATGGATGACAAAAAATGGGAAACAAATTGTCAATTGCTCCAAACTGAAGTCTCTGCCACCCAACTCAAGAAGTTTTCATGCACCATGTCTTGCAAGTACATAATCAGACATTAGTGTGGAAATCGTCACTCATCAGTGAACCTGCGGAAACTGCTGATCCAGTAATGTATGGATGGCCCAAGAAAAAGAAAAATTATATGCTCTTCCCAGTCATGTTACCAGAGAATATATCTCCCGCTCCAATTGAAATTTTCCATTTAATCAAATGTACTTGTTTCTTGATGTGTGCATGTTCTACCAGCAGACGTAGTTGTCCGGGGTGTTCAGATGTCATGTGCAATGTTCTGTTATTGTCACCCTGGAGAATAATATCGCAGGAAGAAGAGGCTGAACTTACAATTGATGATGATTAACGTAACATTTGAAGGACTCTAACCATACACTGCGTTCAGATTTTATGTTACTTTAAGCAAAAGTTAATATTACATGTGACCTGTATTAATATAATACAGGGACAAAGTGCTAAAAAGAAGTACGTGATATGGAAGTAAGCTTAATGTTTATGACTCCAAGACACTATCTATTTTAGGTCATGGTCATGCCGATTTGATGTAATACGCATATTGTACTGCTTCATTTTTGATAGTGTACATAATCCAAGGCTATGCAAAAATTAACATTTATGAATTTGATATCAAAATAATTATTTCTAAGCAGTATGTAATTTGGATTGCCACTAATTGTTAATATAGTGCACTTACCACAATAAAGCACTGTTTTGTTTTCAAAACTATCACCCTTTTTGGGCGAATGTAAACCATTTCGTTTGATGTAGATACTCTTAATTAGTGAGCAGCATGACTTCCGCTTCCTGACTCGAAAAACATAGGTATAGACGCCAAGATCGCCTTTCTGTCAACAGTATTGAAAAAGGTTTGACATTTAGTGTTGGCGACATGCCGAGTCACGGCCATTTTGTTTTGGGGGGGGGGGACAGTAAGGGTGTTATCCCCAAGAGTGCTAGAGTGGTACCCACTGATTCCTGTTGAGGACATGTCAGAGCACCAGAATCAACCAATAAACCCTTCTTCTTACCACAAAACCAGGTTCGACCCCCATTTCCCTCTAGACTATACATTTTTATACGCTCATACAAACAAAATGTACGTGAGTGGAAAAACAAACTGAACGTTTCGTTCGTACAAAAGGGGGTCGGAATACGTAGTAACCAGCAGCATTAAAAAAGTTCATATTTCTATCTTTCATTAAGGAATACTAACGTTCAGTTTATATTTCATGTTCTCTCCTTAAGCAATACTAAATTTTTTTTGTTTTTCATTTATGCAGGCTAGCCTAAGTACCTTTTTTTCAGATATATGATTAGAGTGATACAAAATATGTCACCCCCAAAACTATCCCCCCCCCCACCCCCCCCCCAAAATGTATTAGGACAAGAATAATTACCCACTTTATGCAACCTCTAGATTTGCAGTATTTGGAACCATTGAACGAAACGACTGGCAAAAATCTGCAAAAACACTGGGAAAAGAGCACCCAGAAGAGGTATTGAAAAACAAGTTAACTTTGCAGAAGTGCCTGCTAGTTTATCACAAGAATGTGACACCAAGACAACCATACAAGCTCGCTGGTTTTACAAAGTGTCGGGTTATTGCCTTTTAATCCCGGATTCTCCTGATTATAGAAAAATTAGAATCTTCTGCTGCAGAAAAAAAAAACATACTTTGACCATATTTGACGGTATCAATCAGGGTGAGTGCCAGGAAAATTTCTTTACAAAACTGAATCCCCATCTTGTTATTCTTGATCATCCCAGACAGAACCCATCCTAAATGGCACGGCAGAGAACCAAAGATTGAAACAGTTTAGATTATTATGGGGTCTCTTTGTGATAGGTTTTTTCATTATTTGGCTAAAACTCCACTGCTTCAAATGTATCTAAAGGTACCTTTTGACCATAGTCAAGAAAGGACTGTTTCATACACCTAGTAATGACTTTTAAACATGGAATGTCTCTATGTGATCTTACATGTACGCCTAATAGCTCAAGTTCACCTTTTTACACATCAGAGTACACCGAAAACAAATAGAAAAAAAGCTGCATAATGCTACATCAACAATTCTATCCAGAAAGGAGGCCTGGACATCGCCCCAAGAGACTGAGGACTGTATTAGACAGAGCTTTCTGCTGTCTAGTAAAAATTTTATACAGGACTTTAGAAACAAAAGAAATCACAAAGAGTCCAAGGAAAGCAGGAAATTATAAAGTGTAAATACAAAACTTATATGGGCCATGCTTCGTTATAATCACGCTACAGTTAGTTGCATTTTCTTTCTCTACGCGCAGATTAAGGACATTAATCCGAGGAATTATATATCATCCTTGATGTAGAAAGAAGTATCATACCCAGTACTCTGGCAAAAAAATGTGATGAGGAGGTACCGAGGGCATCTCAAAAAGAACCAGAAATGTTTTGGTTTTCAGTTTCCTAATTTTTTTATTTTTTTATTTTTTACTGCTTTTCTTTAATCATCACTTTTCTGTAATTTATCTGAAAAAAAATTCTTCTTTAGTTCTTTTCTGTCCATTAGGTTCTTTCAAGAGACATGCTATATCTTTCATTTAATTATCCTGAGCAATGTTAAGTGTTTCCTTTAAAATCCATGAAGTAAAGCATGTAATGGAAATGTTAATTAAATGCCCAGAGACTTTAAATTAGTGTGTATTTATCCTTAGGGGCTTAAAAATCTATGGTAAAAACACATTTCTCAAGAACATTTGTCGTAGGTTAAAATTTTCCACAAGATCTAAGATACTGACATATATAAGCCAGTCTCTAAAA
>NC_087208.1:81527942-81570442 GCF_015104395.2 Macrobrachium nipponense
TAGCACTTTTTCTTTGTCCCTGCATTATATTAATACAGGTCACATGTAAATATTAACTTTTGCTTAAAAAGTAGCATAAAATCTAAACACAGTGTATGGTTAGAGTCCTTCAATGTTACGTTAATCATCCATCAATCATAAGTTCAGCCTCTTCTTCCTGCGATATTATTCTCCAGGGTGACAAATAACAGAACATTGAAACATGACATCGGAACACCCGGACAACTACGTCTGCTGGTAGAAACATGAACACACAAGAAACAGAACATTTTGATTAAATGGAAAATTTTCAATTGGATCGGAAGATATATACTCTGGTAACATGACTGGGAAGAGCATATCATTGTTTCTTGGGCCATCCATACATTACTTTGGATCAAGCAGTTTCAGCAGTTCACTGATGAGTGACATTTCCACCACTAATGACTGATAATGTACTTTTGTATACATGTGGGCATGAAAACTTCTTGAGTTGGTGGCAGAGACTTCAGATTTGGAGCAATTGACAATTTGTTTACCATTTTTGTCATCCATACATCATGGGCATGCTCTGACATGTCTTTCCAACATGTAGAGCCATAACATATTACCATTAACAGTGTTTGCTTCAGTGACAACATCGTCATGGAAACATCTTGCTTACCCACAACTTCAGTGGCTTACTGTTATCAAGTATTTTTCAAAGTGGTTGCTATTCCCTACGCCATAGAGGAAACGAGATAGTATCGCAACCACTTGATGTATGCACTCCAAGAAGAAATTTTGCAGTATTACTGTGATTGTTGCTGTAGCTTTTATATATAGATCTTCGGCCAGTAATTGGACTGCATAATTACCTTACAGGTGAGTTTTCTTGCTGTAGAAGTGTAGGAAGACAAAGGTGTCCCCTTATCATCAGAAACCACATAGGTGCTTGATGCACCCCTGGTGCCAAGTACAAAACCAACTGATTCACTATGATAACATAGGTTTGGTCAATATTGCTAATGGCTCGCGAATGTAGACAGCTCACTTGATAATTGGAAAAACAACAAATGAAGATTTTGAAGCAGGATGGCAAACTAGTTTCCTGGCCCCCTACTAAAGAATGTAAAAACTATGATTCTAACAAAAAGTTGATGAAGATGATGGTACACCTGTAATTCATACTGAAATAATATATACAAGAGTATTGGCCTTCAGCAGTCAGAAACCTGAACATCAAAGATTTTCTTACTTATGAATTACCTGCTGTACCGGCTAACACTTTTTGATGAAAATGGTCACTTGAGATCACAAGCTAAAGCTACACTCCTAACCAAATTACAAAGTTGGAGTATAAGCCATCATATCAACCCTCCAGATGCCTATATGCATCGACGGGTGTGCCTTGCTGGGACTGTTCGTTGGGGCCATCGAATGATACTGTTGAAGACTATGTAGAACTTCTTTTGGGAAGCCTCTGACACTTTCCTACGAATGTGTCGTGTACATCTGATCTTTGATAGATAATGCACCAAATAATTACCAAGGTGGCCAGTAGATCCCAAACAGTGCTTGGTACAAACGCTAGTCGCCAAACATTCGCTGACACTCAGGACACCTCTGCCAGCCCAGAATGTAGTGCAAAATGTCACCTACAGCAAACGACTAGCTTTATCACTCTGATCACCAAATTTCTCATTTGATCATGTAGAAGACAACACTAATGAAATTATCATCACTTGCTGAAACATCTATCTCCATATCCATCAGGAACGGACAAGTAAGGACACAAACTAATCTTTGTAACACTCATGAGTTGCTCATGTTATCATAGTGAATCAGTTGGTAATATTTGGTCAGCAAGCACCTTCTGTAGTTTCCGATGATACAGACGTCTTTGTTCTTTTCCTGCACTTCTACTGCAATGAAAAACTCGCCTGTGAGGTGATTATGCGGTCCATTGCTGGCCAAAGAACAGTAGATATGAAAGGTACAGCATCCAACTACCTCATTCCTCTGTGGTATAGAAAAAACAACTGCTTTGAAAGTACTTAATAGCAGTAAGGCACTGAAGTTGTTAGGTATGCAAGATGTTTCCATGGAAGATGTGTCACTGAAGCAACACTGTTCATGGCAACATGTCATGGCTCTAAATGTTGCAAAAACATGTCAGACATGCCATGATGGACAGATGACAAAATTGGCAAATCAGAAGTTGCCAATTATTCCAAAACTGAAGTCTCTGCCACCAACTTCAGAAGTTTTCATACATCATGTCGTTACTCATCAGTGAACCTGCTGAAGCTGCTGATCCAGTGAGTGTGGATGTTACCAGAGAACATATCACCTGTTCCATTTATAATTCTCCATGATCAAGTGTACTTGGCTCCTTGATGTGTGCATGTTCTACCAGCAGATGTGGTTGTATAGGTTCAGTCTTCTGTGGTTGTCACGCTGGAGCAGATTATAATAATGTTAGTAATCTGAGCATAGTATCACAGGAAGAAGAGGAGGAACTTATGACTGATGATGGTTAACGTAACATTTTAAGTGCCCTAGCCGTACACTATGTTCTGGGTTTATATGACTTTTAAGTAATAGTTAAGGCCATATGTGACCTGTATAAATATAATGCAGGGACAAAAGTGCTATAAAGAAATATGTGATAATGGAAGTGAGCCTAACATTTTATGATTCCAAGACAATATTGCACAATCTATTTAGGTCAAGGTCATATGTGATACTTAAAAAGGAGTTATTACCCGATTTGATTAATAAGCAAAATTGTACTGCTTCATTCTTATGTACCATAATCCAAAGCTATGCAAAAAATATCATTTATGAATTTGATATCAAAGTAATGATTGCTAAGCGGCCTGTAATGTGGATTGCTATTAAATGTTAATATAGACTACATACTACAATAAAGTCACTGTTTTTTCACAAACTATCACCTTTTTGGCGAATATAAACCATTTCTGATGTAGATACTCTTTAATAAATGAGCAGCAATGATTTTCTTGACTCCAAAAAACATAGGTATAGCAGCCTAGATCACCCTTCTGTCACGTTGCAGCGGTTTTGTTTTTGGCCCGTAATTTTTTTCCTCCATGACTGCTAGAGTGGCACCCGATTGATTCCTGTTGAGGATATATCAGAGCACCAGAATCAACAATAAAACCTTTTCCATACCACAAAACCGGGCTCGACCCTAAAATACCATTTGGTTGCCGGACTATATGTTGAAATGAATATTAAATGGTTGTGAGGTACCCCAGGCTCAGTGGAAGGTCACTCATAAAATTGCCAAGGGAAAGCCGCTCTTTTGATGGCGGTATTTAGGGTGAGGCCAGGATTTCCTTTAATGCTAGTTATAACCTTCTAGAGAAAAAGTTGAAATATTATGTAATAATTGGAATTCATTCACTCTTTTCCAATATCAGCAGTATGCTAAAACTTATCTTCCGCAATGTAAGAAATTAGTGTTGATTGTAAGTTGTTGTTTTCAAGAATATTTTTATATCATTTCTATTTAAGAAATATGTATGTAAGTTTATGATATATTGACATAGTCATTGAGATGTGTTTTGTTAATTTGATTTTCATATTTAGATCATATTCCTGAAAGGGGCGGTTTTTTTCTGTAACTGATTACAGAAAAAAGAAAACTGCCTGAGTACTAATAGACTAGTAGCTTACGAATTGGCTAAATAACCTAATCTGATGAGAAACGTTACCATTTAAAATCAACAAAGCACAGTATATTGGAGAGAGAGAGAGAGAGAGAGAGAGAGAGAGAGAGAGAGAGATGAATAGTTATTGGGATAGATACCTAAGGAAATCAAGGGTCTCAAACAGTGCAAATGGGTCTTCCCTCTTCTGTCATCTTTTAGGTGTTTTTCACTCTGATCTTCATTCCGTTTGACACCACTTTCTTTTCTAAACTAAGGTAAGGCAAGCTGAGATACTTTATGGAAAGCCAATTCAAATCAAGTTTATCTGAACTACCACACTCAGTATGGGTTACCTACGCTAAGCTATGCAAGTTAAGCCAGTCAAAGCCCAACTAACCTGTATAAAACGTAACATACTTTAAGGTGGATAACAGGAGCCAAGTCAGGCTAAGCCAAGTAAAGCGTGATTAGTAATCATACATTGTAAGAAAAAAGGGAAACCCGAAGGCCGAAGGGATCTATTCGGTATCGTTTCGGAGGGAGAGGAAGCTGGTGGATTGGTGCCCACCTTCCCCCCCCCCCCCCCCCCCCCCCCCGCCCACCCCCCCCCCCCCCCCCCACCAGCGAGGCGACATCGGATTCCCATAACATGTGTTTTATTCTTGCCCTTGAACAACGTCGCGATATGACGCCAACATTTGGACGATGCCGTGGTACTCGTTTAACTAACTTAAAAGCACTTTTTTACACCAGCTTAATTATTCACTGACTTTTTTGTTGATATCTCTTTTAACAAATTTACTTTTGTATTCCCTGTATTTATGAATTGTTTTTAATCTTGTATCCACATTTTCTCACTACTGTGTGTTACTTGGAAAATGTAGTATGTCCAGTTTAAACTTTTTCATTTGGTTTTTGACTTTCATTGCTCATACATTGTTTTTAATTTGTTTTTGTTTTTATTTTTTGTGAAATTTCAGCACACGTAGCACACATACCTATTTCTTTATAGTATAACGTTTTTTATTCTGCTGTATATCATTATTCCCTCTCATTTTTAATCATTATTTTTGTGGATAAACTTGCCTCGGTGCGAAACATCGAATATTCAGAAGGTTTCCTCGTCTTGAAGTCACTCTTTGGGTTACGAAACATTTATAGCCTTTAAGGGTTTCTCATAAAGGGAAGCTCTCTCTCTCTCTCTCTCTCTCTCTCTCTCTCTCTCTCTCTCTCTCTCTCCAAAGCTCTTCGGGGTATAATAGTTAGATTTTTAATATATTACTTTTCTACTGCAACCCAAACATGTCACAATTTTGTTTAATCTCTCTCTCTCTCTCTCTCTCAATGATATACATGCAAGCACTTCACTTATTTCATGGATCCTCTTGCTGCCAGGCATTTTTTCGGATTCCCTTACATTGGATGATATCTGCACCTTTATAGTTATTGCTATTTTGTTTTGTATTTTTATTTTTGGGGGTTTTCTTGATTGATGTTATTCTTCGTGTCAATGTTTAGATAGTTTTATTTATACTTACTATTAGCGTCATCACCTTCTCCAGGTAAACTGGGGGGGGGGGGGGTTAAAATTTTCATCCCTGTCGTCCAGCCAGTGTTGGTTTGCGAGAGTTACTAGAATATTTTGAGACCAGATGTGCATAGTTTAATGAAACTGTGAAAACATCCACTGAAAGACCAGCTCCCAATGGTCAACTTTTTCTGCTGTGGCATACGTAGGATTATGCGTCATTAGGAATTCTGGAGAACGGACTATTGATTAAGATGAAACTTGGTAAAATCATTAATTACGCAACCTACCCCCCAAAGACCAGCTTTTGAGGGACATGTTAAGATATGAACATTTGTTGTAATAATAAGGTTTATCTATTCCATCTTAAATGAATCTGAACTATGGAAACCCTCACCATAGCGTCGAGTATTATGTTTTCTGTCAACAAGCATGGTGGTAACTATGCAGGAAAGAACCTGATGGATAGAAATATTAGCTACTAGGTGTTGCTTTCGGTGGTCGTATGTGCACCAGTATGCTGCTGCTGATTGTTCTTGTTTTCGTAGTTTTTCTATTATTTGTCCGACGTCTGTCAATCCAGTTCGGACCACAATGACTCATATTTAGATAGAAAATAAAAAATAAAAAAAATAACAGTAATGCGGGGGGATTCATGATCTTGTATACCAGCTAACATTTCTTTTTTTCTTTACTTACCTACAGCAATTATCCGGGGTCTGCACGTTGGCTTAGAAAGCACATCATACACGTAAAATCTTCTATAGTTTGTCCAAAGCAATGATCTATATATAATATATATATATATATATATATATATATCATATATATATATATATATATATATATATATATATGTTTAATAAAAGGAGCCACACACTATATAAAATATAGAGAGAAAAATAGTATATTTCAGAGACTGCTGTCTCTCTCTTCAGAGACAGCAGTCTCTGAAATATAGTATTTCTCTCTCTATATTTTGGTGTTTTTATGGGCTCCTTTTATTAGATGGAATTCTGTTGTAACATAAATTTTTTTCCAGTCATATATATATATATATATATATTATATTATATATATATATATATATATATATATATATATATATATATATATATATAGTTCTTCACGAATTCGGATTTCAAGTATAAACATTTGCTGCATATGGTTGTCTGTATAAATGGAATTACGTAGTTAACTTTCGGATGCTCTGAAATTATTAACATGATTTCTGTCTCCACTTGAATTCATCTTATGTAATTGGTTGAATCTTACGCACGTGACTAGCGCAAAGTTAATGTGCATTTTTGTTTTTGCTTAATATGGCAAGCAGATAAAATGTTTATAAATACTGTCTTCCAAAAAAAAGGGTATTTTTTTTTATCTTTGACTAAAAAGGTAAAATTCAATGTAGTAAAAGCTTTTCTTCACAGATTGGTGAAGGAAGCTGTGTCTAATCAGAAATTGGGTGGGAGCCCAATAAAGAATGGAAGACCCTTTTGGTATATAGAGTACCATGCCTATCTATGTGGGCGCTGATGAAGGCTGAAATCCCTGCAAAAACAAGTGTGAATCTCGTGTGAGCAGCAACGGGCCACTGAAATCTTAGACGAGTGACAAGAATGCAAAGTAAAGAAAATTAAAGTCATTGTCAAACTCACCTTCTTTCGACATAGATTATCCTTGTTGGATGTAAAATCATTATTCAATTATATATCTATATATATCATATATAATATATATATATATATATATATATATATATATATATATATATATATATATATATACATATATATATTAGGTTTTAAATGTGTTTTAGAGTTTCTTTAAGCCTTTTTTTAAGTTTTGTGAGTTTTTTTAATTGAATCAACTTTTTCCTTTTTTCTTTGTAGTCTTACAGGTCGTATCCCGATTTTCAACTGATGGTGTTGAATCTTTTTTGTTTATTATAATATAGAATCTGTGCAGACCTCTAGGGGTCCGTGACATAAGTGGAGACCTTGCTAGGCTATTCGGCACTTTAACAGTTTGAAACAGGGAGACTATAGAAAGAACCAGAATGAGTGAGATGGTGAAAGAGTTCATTGAGTCGGGTAAGCAGAAGAGGTAGAAATGTTGGTAATGCAGCAGGAAAAAAGAGAGAAAGTGCATATGCATGAGCAGGAAGAAAGAGAGAAAGAACGTATGCACGAGTTGGAAATCGCTAGGTTAAGGCAAAGTACTCGTAACAGTCAGACAGGCAAGAACGGAAATGAAGCTGATAAGTTAGGTATGAGTGCAGTATTGAAATTAGTACCAAAGTTTGATAGGAGATGTTACGACATATTTCATGTGTTTTGAGAATTAATGAACGAGTAGGTTCTCCTAAAGAAATGTGGACTCTATATTTTGCAGTCAGTTTAGAGTGGTAGGGCGCTTACTGTGTATAGTTGCATGTCCTAAAGGAGGAATGCGATGATTATGATATTGTGAAAGAAACTGTTCTTAGTGCATATAGGCTAGTACCAGAGGCGTACCATAAGAAATTTAGAAGTTTGGGAAAGGACGAGAATATTATGTATGTAGAATACGGTAAGAAGTTAGAAAGGCTGTTTTTTGATTGGTTAACTTCTGCTAAAGTTGAGGATTTTGATGTTTTGAAGAACTTAGTATTGTTGGAAAACTTCAAAGATAACGTATCCCATGAGATTAAGCTTTATATAGAAGATAGGCGTGAAGTATCATTTGCAGGAGCAACTAGGCTAGCAGACGAATATAGTCTGACTCATAATTTAAGTGTCAGTAAGAAGCAAAATGATCCTTCATCTGGTAGAGTACAAAACGGTAAGAGTTTCAGTTCTAGTAATAGCAATGCAAGTAAAAGTGACTAATCCTGTTATACATGCGGAAAAACAGGTCATACGTTTAAGGTTTGTAAGAGTAAAGTGGCAATGCCCTAGGGGCTCAGAATTAACTTGTTTCCGATGTAATGGGAAAGGGCATTTAGCAAGAAATTGTGCAGTAGAAAGGAAGGATGTTAAGAAACCAGTGTCTCTAGTTAACCTTTCGTCAAGTAGGAATGATGTGATGAAAGAAACTAGGAATTTTTTTGGTGAATTTCTGTCAGAAGGTGTAGTTTCCTCTCTTGGAGGAGTAGATTCGAGAGAAGTAGTCTTGCTTTTTCCTCGAGACACAGGAGCTGCTGTCTCACGATTAGGAGAGAGAGTGTGCCAGACAGGGCAGAAATCAATATGGAAGAAAAACTCATGTTAGGTGGATTTCTTAACACTTGTGCTATTTGTCCTTTGTTGAAGTGAACTTAGAAAATCAGGTAGTGTCAGAAGTGAAACTTGCAGTTGTTGACAGTTTGCCCGTTGATGGCGTTGACATTATCGTCGGTAATGACTTAGCTTTATCCAAGAATGTGAATCCTGTTGTGAGGGATATTCCAGTGCCTGAAATGTTAGTAACTAGGTCAGGTTTAGATACAGACCATAGACTACGGTCAAAATTTGTTCATGGAATCAAACGGAAGTGAGTTCGTGGATTCAAACGAGTGTGATAGAGGTGGCGAGGTTGATTTTGGTTTTGGCGTGAGTGTGGCTGAGAGACCTGACTCTATCGGTGACAGTGATAGCCAAACGGATGTTGTGGCTATCGAGAGTAACATAGTTGATGTAGTGGATTCAAGTAATAGTTACTGTGATGAATTAGGCACTAACCTTTTGTATATGGATGAGCTAGTCAAGTTTCAGAGAGAGGATGAGACACTAACAAGAATTTTTGAATGTGAGTTGGATGATGATCTCGATAATGTGTGTAAGGAAATGTTTTGTTTGAAAGACAAAGTTTTGTGTTGTTATGTTCGTCCTAAGTCAGGTAGTAAAGAGGAAATCACCGAGCAATTAGTGGTTCTAGGAAGCTTCGTGAACTAGTTTTGAAATAGCACATGATGAGCAAAGACATTTGGGAGTAAATAAAACGGTTTCAGGTGTATTAGTAGGGCGTACTTTTGGCCTAAAATGAAGAGTGACGTAAAGAGGTATGTTTTAAGCTGTCATGAATGCCAAATTGCCGGGAAACCAAATCAAGTAATTCCCAGGGCTCTGTTGTGTAATATTCCTTCAGTAGGCGAACCTTTGAGAATGTAGTTATCGATATGGAAGGAACCATTGCTAGAAGTAAGGGAAGAGAATATATCTATTGACAATTATTGATAGACTAACTCGCTATACAGAGACGATACCCATAAGAAGCTGTAACACGAGGACCGTAGTTAAACGATTGTTAGATTAGTTTTTCTAAGTTTGGTCTGCCTCGTACTATACAGTGATAATGGTAGTAATTTTGTATCCAAATATTTCAAGGATAGAATGAAAGAGTTAGGCATTAAACTCGTAACTTCCACACCTTATCAACCCGAATCACAAGGCATTGTGGAGCAGTTCCACCAAACGTTAAAGAATTGTATACGGAAATGTGTAAGAACTTCGAACATGACAGGGAAGAAAGTTACCTTTTGTTCTGTTAGCTTTAAGGTTGGCACCGAACGACACTACAGGATTTAACACCTTTCGAGCTGGTTTTCGGTCACACCACTATAGGTCCTTTGGAAATGTTGGAATGTAATTTAATGCTTAAAGAAGTAGAGAAGACTTCATAACTAATCTAGAGTATTATAAAAGCAATTTAAGAGATGCTTAGCAACTTGCAAAAGAGAATGAGAGTGCTTGGCAACTACCGAAGGAGAACGAAAGTATTAGTCAAGGGGAGACTAAACGGAAAACATGATCTTAGAGCAAAACAGAGAAGGTTCTGTGTAGAAGATAGAGTTTTAGTACTAGTCCAGAAAGAAGGTCCCTCTTTATCTTACAGGTTCGAAGGTCCTTTTTCAGTTTTGGAAAAGAGAGGCAACCTGAATATTTAATCGATATTGGCAAGCATAGAGCAAACTGGATGCATGTAACTTGCTTCAGAATTATAAAGAACGCCCCGTGCCATGGCCACCGCCTGTGTTCGTAGCCGTAATAACGGTGTGACAGAGAGGAGTTAGTTTGAGAAAAACTCAGAATTACTTGAGAATTTTGAAGTTTTTGGTCAGAGTTTCAGAAAAGAAAAAATTAAGAGGAAAAGGATAAGGTGTAGCTGATAGCCTCTCTAGAGATTTTCAGAACAAGTAGCGTGATGACCGTTTTCTGTTTTGACACGAGTGGGTGTGTGAGTGGATAAGTGTGAGTGTTTTAACAGGATTAAAGCTTTATTCAGAATTGTGCCCCTGCCAGATAGCTGGAAAACCGAATGAAACCATCCAAAAAGCCCCCTTACAACCTATAGAAGTTTAGAGGAGAAACCCTTTCTTTAGCAAAGTGATTATACACATGGTTGGGACTGCTGCCGAAGACAAAGAAGGGAAATGAGTATTTGTTAACATTAATGTGTCCTGTGACAAGATATCCAGATATGTTAGAAACATATCTGCCAAGATAGTTGCTGAAAAACTTGTGGAGTTTTTCTCAAAGTTTGGCATACCAGAAATAGTACAAAGTAATAGAGGAACAAACTTTACTTCCAATTATTCCAGGATGTGATGAATTTGTTAGGAGTGAAACAACAGTTATCCACTGCTTATCATCCAGAAACTCAAGGTGCCATTAGAAAGGTTCCACCAGACATTGAAAAATATGCTGACAAAGTATTGTTCTGAGTCAGGAAGAGGATGGGATGTTGGTTTGTTTACCATTAATGTTGTTTGAAGTGAGGAATGCTTCTCAAGAAAGTATGGGATGTTCACCTAATGAGATGATTTTTGGTAGGAGAATCAGAGGACAGATGATGATTCTTACAGAAAATTGGGAATTAAATCAAAAGGAAATCTAAGGAGAATATGTTAAGAAATCGAGGAAAAAGTTGAAAGAGATTAGAAAATTTTCTTTAGGAAATTTGAAAATGATCAAGAGAACAATGAAATGGAGATATGATGCTAAGACTAAGCTAAGAAATTTTAGTGTTGGTCAACAAGTGTTAGTGTTCTTACCTGTCAAGAGATTTCCCCTCACTAATAAAGTTCAAGGTCTTGACAAGATAATTGAGTTGAGTGATAGAACTTATGTGACTGAAGCACCAGAAAGAAGATGACGACAAAGAAAGATTCATGTGAACGTCTTGAAACCTTATTTCTCAGAAACTAAAACTGAAACTGTGTCAATAACACAAACAACTTCATCTACAGAAGACGATGCTGGCTACAAATTGGGAGCTGAAACAAGCAAGATGAATAATTCTTCAATATTGAAAAATTTGGAGGATAAACTGAAACATCTGAGTGTTGAACAAGGTGAAGACTCAAGTGAAGTAATTAGAAGCTTCCCAGAAATTTTTGCAGAACAGTACTTAGACGTACTGATCTGACCACGCATGAGATCAAGATTCAAGAAGATTATTAAAAACAATTCAAGCAAAGATCCTGTCGCTTATCACCTTATCATTGAGATGTTTTGAAGAAAGAAGTTAAGTATTTGCTGCAGCATGGATTAGCAGAACCCAGTTCAAGTCACTTCAGTTTTCCATGTGTGTTAGTGAAGAAACCAGATGGTTCATTTAGGATGTGTACTGATTATAGGAAACTGAATTCCATCAGTTTGGCTGACAATTATTCTTTGCCTCTTATAGATCAATTACTTGATAATATTGGGCAAGCCAAGTTTGTTTCCAAGATAGACTTGTTGAAAGGATATTATCAAATTTCTTTAGATGAGGAATACTAAGCTTGCTGTCAGCTTTTATTACTCCTTGTAGACTGTATCGGTATACTGTTCAGCCATTTGGTCTGACGAATGCACCTGCAACATTCCAACGTGTGATGGATCAACTTCTCGGATCTATAGAAGGAGTAGGTGTAGCCCTATACCTAGATGACAGAGTGATTTACTCCATAATATGGGAAGAACATCTGAAGATTCTGAGGAAAGTTTTCAAGAAACTACAAGAGGCAAGACTAACAGTGAACCTATTGTGGTAAAGTTAGAAACCACCATTTCTGGAAAGAACAATGTAGCCGTAGATAATTTATCCCATTGCGAATCGTGGGATTCAACACCATATAACCAATCTCCTTGATTATCCTCTATTTTACTGTGCAAAGAGTTATGAAATTGTTTGGTAATATTATCAGATTCCTTATTTAGCTTAAAGAGAGAGAAATTTTTGCATTGTACATTAGCCGCGAAGCATGCTCATCACCAAGTTCCGTTTTGTTTTGTTCATAACTTGTCATCACTCGAGATAAGGAAAACTTAAAGTCTCCGATTTGTTTTGGAATCCTGTCAATCTTACTTGCCTGAGTCTGGTTTAAAACGTGTACGTCTTTCTTGAGAAGTCATGTTAAAATTTCACCATGTTTCCTATGGTATTGTCTCATCTTTTCATAAAATCGTTCTAGAACCTTCTGTTTAAGTATACATCATCTTTGGGAAGTGACGTTATTTAGTTTTGCTTTCATTATAAGTGATTATTTCTTTCATAATAAAATACTTTTATCATCTTAAATCGTGTAATAATAAATGTTATTTATGATTGTAGTTCTCATTTCTCTTTAGATATTGGTTTGAAAGAGAATTTTTATGATATTAGATGAACTACATGTCCAAAACGATTTGGGCCCGTCAGCTTCTTGAAGTCTTCAAAAAGGAAAAATGGACAAATACACAAAAAATCATTAAATAAGAAAAATGGATAAATGCACAAAAATTTCACTTCCAATGAAACAAACACAAAACAATAATTTGCAATGTGTAAAAACTGAAATCATTTCCCCAAATCACTGTAACTATTAGTTGCAACTAATAAACCTTGTAATAACATTACCTTGGTACCAATTGTTTTCTGCTGCAATTAGCTCCAAAATTTCACCACACAATTCACAATTTCAAAAAAGAAAGGTGCCATAACACATTTGTACAATGTTTGTTCAGATTCCACAATAAGTACTAACCAATACTAAATAACTCTAAGAAATCCAAAATCCAAAATTTACAAGTGCTCAATCACTGAGTATAAATTCTTTACGTTAGTATGAAATCAAAATTGGCGCGGGAGAGAGAGATAGGGAGATGATCTCTATCCACCAGGAGTTCAAAGTCCATAATGAGCACTTTCTCTCCCCATACAATGGGGAGAGAAAAAATCTTTATGTTAGTATGAAATCAAAATTAGTGCGGGAGAGAGAGATAGGGAGATGATCTCTGTCCACCAGGAGTTCAAAGTCCATAATGAGCACTTTCTCTCCCCATCTGGTATTCTTGATCTTGTTTTGTACCTGATACCTTTCCCTCCAATTGTACTTCATTCGCTCCTTGACAATGTGTGAGTAAAGACGAAAGCGCTTGCATTTCTGACTATCATTTTCCTGTGGGATTCGCTTATTTATGAAGTCACGTGTATCTACTGTGTTTTTTAAGCATATATATATATATATATATATCTGATATATATATATATATATATATATATATATATATATATATATATATATATATACAATACCCAGCTCTAAATGTGATCAGAATAGGCCAGCTCAATATTGGGTCTATGACAGGAAGAGGAAGAGAGTTGGCGAAGTTGATGAGGATAAAGAGAGTGGATATTTTGTGTGTGCAGGAAACTCGATGGAAGGGTAATAAAAGCTAAAGAACTGGGGGATGGCTACAAGCTAATCTATAGTGGAGCAAATGAGCATGGTAGGAATGGCGTTGGTGTAGTGTTGTCGGGGGAAATGAAGAATGCAGTAACGGAAGTGAGTAGAGAATGACCGCATTATGAGAGTGAAGATATGTTATGGAGGGGAAACAATGAACATCATTAGCGCTTATGCTCCACAAGTGGGCTGCACAGAGGAAGAAAAGAAAAGAGCCGTTTTTGGAACGAAATGAGTGAGGTAACGCAAGAACTGGAAGAGCAGGAGAGGTCTGTAGTGGGGGCAGACTTAATGGACATGTCGGAAATGAAAAGGATGTAACTGAACGTGTGCATGGAAGACAGGTGGGATTGGGGAGAAAAAACCCAGAAGGAGAGCAGTATAGTAGACTTTGCCGGTGTCCTTTGATATGGCAATAGTGAACACATTCTTCAAAAGAAGAGGGGCCACTTGATAACATACAGGAGTGGCGGTAGATGCACACAAATAGACTACCTCCTTTACAATAGATCAAGGCTGGTGGAAGTTAGGAATTGTAAAGTTATCCCAGGTGACCACGTGGCCCCCAACATAGGCTCCTTTGTATGGATTTGAAGATGAAAAGAGAAAAGAAAACGAAAACGAATGGGGTAAAGAAAATCAAGTGGTATAAATTGTTAGGGAGGGATAATGATAAGAAGCGAGAGTTCTGGAGAAGAGTGCTGGGAGAGGTTGATCTGGGAATTGAGGACGTGGGAGAATGGTGGCGGCATAATGCATCAGTGATTAGAAGACATGGAAAGGAGATACTAGGGGAAACATCTGGAATAGTATGGGAGGAAAAGGAGAGCTGGTGGTGGAGGGAAGAGGTGGGTGAAGTGGTGAAGGGTAAAAGAGAGGCAAAGAAGAGATTTGAAGAGTCACAGCTGCAGGAGGACAGAGAAAGATTAAGAGAAAGAAACAAAGAAGTAAAAAGGGTGGTAGCTCAAGCTAAGGCAAGGGCATATGAAGAGGTTTATAATGAACTGGAAACCAAGGAAGGGTTGAGTAAGATGCTCAAACTGTCAAAAGTAAGAAATAAAAGACCAAAGAAACATCACCCATATTAAGCAAATGAAAGATAGGAATGGTACAGTCATAAAAAAGGAAGAAGACATCCTGAAAAGATGGAAAGAGTATTTCGAACAACTGCTAAATGAAGAAAATGAAAGACTTGTAAGAGAGGATGGACAAGTAAACATGGGAATGGTAATGGGGATATCTAGGGATGAAGTGATACGAGCCTTAAAAAGAATGAGGAATGGGAAGGCAACAGGACCTGACTTAATCCCAGTCGAAGTTTGGAAAAGCTTAGGAGGAGGAAGGGGTAGACATCTTGTATGATCTGATGGTAAAAATATTCGAACAGGAAAAGATACCAGAAGAATGGCGGGAAAGCATATTGATACCTATATTTAAAGGTAAAGGTGATGTCCAGGAATGCAGTAATTATAGAGGTATAAAACTAATGTCTCACACGTTGAAGATTTTGGAAAGAATAATAGATAGCAGGCTGAGAGAGGAAGTTAGAATAGGGAAGGAACAGTTAGGATTTATGAAGGGAAGTGGCACAAACAGATGGAATATTTTGCATAAGGCAGCTAATGGAGAAATTCAGAGAAAAACAACGAGACCTGCATCTGGTATTCATAGACCTTGAAAAGGCCGTATGACAGGGTGCAAGGCAAGAAATATGGAGATGTTTGAGGGAGAGATGGTGCCAGAAAAGTATGTCAGAATTATTAGGAGATGTACTGGAATGTGTATACTGGAGTGAGGAGTAGTGTTGGAGAGACGGATGGATTTGAGATATGAGTTGGATTACACCAGGGATCAGCACTTAGCCCATTCATCTTCAACATCGTGATGGATGTAATGACCAGGGATGTTAGAGAAGCAGTGCCATGGTGCATATTATACGCGGATGACATTGTGTTGTGTTCAGAGGGGAAGGAGGAGTTGGAGGGGAGGTTGGAGAGGTGGAGAGCAGCACTTGAGGAGAGAGGAATGAGAATAAGCAGATCAAAATGGAATATGTGTTCTAATATTACTGTGGACGGTGGAAGTAGCATAAGATTGGGTGGGGAAGAAATAAAGAAAGTACAGAAGTTCAAGTACTTAGGGTCCGTATTAGAGGATAGTGGAAGCATGGACCAAGAGGTGAGACACCGAATTCAGGCAGGATGGAATAACTGAAGGTCTGCATCAGGGGTCCTCTGTGACAGAAGGTCCCTCTGAAATTGAAAGGAAAGTTCCATAGGACGGTGGTCAGACCAGCAATGTTATATGGAACAGAAACAGCAAGTATGAGGAAAACAGAGGAGAAGAAGATGGAGTGTAGGCAGAAATGACAATGTTGAGATGGATGTCGGGAGTAAGTAAGGGAAGATAGGATTAGAAATGAGTATATAAGATGATCGACAAAAGGTAGCTGAAATATCGAAGAAAATACAGGAAGGAAGGCTTAGATGGTATGGACAGTGTTACGAAGGGAGGAACGTCATGTTGGAAGACATACGATGGAAATGGAAGTGCTGGGTAGAAGGAAGAAGGGAAGACCAAGAAAGAGATGGCGTGATTGTGTAGGGGAAGATATGAAATTGAAAGGTATAAATGAGAACGAGGCACAGGACAAAAATCGATGGAGACGACTCATTCGCAATGGCGACCCCATATAAAAATGGGTTTAAGCTAGGAAGAAGACCCAGTCCAGGATAATTGCCTAAGATATCTAATTATCAGAATCGGTTGGTCTTATGCCACCATGGGAGCTTTCCTGATAAGTATCAAGTAATTAAAAAAAGGGGTCCCATTACTCAAGAGACAGTCTGTTCAACAGTAAGCCTTTTCCTTGAAAGGGTTAGTTCCAGTATCAGCAAGGCATGATACGACCTCCAGCTTACTCGAGATGCGTGAAGATTTTCCCCTGACTCAAAAGTTGCAAACATATTCCTAACTTAACGTGAAGTGGTCTTAGTAATTAATACTCATAGTTAGTTCTATTCATACAAACGACAAGGATAAAAAACGTCATAAATTAAGCACGTTTCAATATTGTCAGTTATAAGTGAGAACAAAATAATTGAACAGAAATATGTCTTCTAAATTCAGTACATCAAACGGGTTACAATCTATGGAAATTTAACGAGTTGTTTTACCAACGAAGATAAAAAAAACTGTGCCTTATATTTTATCAAAATAAATTTTCTATAATGTTTAACGTGCACATTATTTATTTTTTAAATTTTCATTCTAATAAGTAATCATTAATATCTATCCTAAAATTCTTGTACCTTTCACTCAATGCGAAACACCTTTTTCAGACCATTTTTTAGCCTTTCCTACCCCCCACCAAGAACAACAACAACCGATATAACTGTCTCAGCCACACTCATACTTCCACTGCTGAAAACCACATTAACAGCTTATTATGCTTACTGAGGAAGCCGTTAGCAATACTTCAAACCCCTTTACATCTGCACCTTCGCCTTTATCATTGTTCGCCCTCTGTCCCGGATTGCTTTTTGGCTACTTTTGTCCTTCCTCTCCAATACTTTCTCTTCTCCAGTTTTCTGTCCATGCCCTCTTGGTGGTCCTCACGCAAAAAAGGGAGATGTTATTTTGTAATCAATATCATCTCTTCACCTACGACCTCTGTACTAAAAGGCTTTGTGGCAAATTATCATTTCCTAGATATCTATGCAACATTTACCACTCCAATCCCATTAAAACATTTACTGTGGTGATCTACAGTCCTGGCCTGTTTCTGTTCTTGTTCCTACTTTCTTTCATTGCCACTTCTGATTATAAGTTTTTCCTTGTGCAATGAGTTGACAGTGAAAATAAAAATAAATTAACAAATTAAAGCTAAATAGGAGAGTTTGATGACTGCAGCTTTCTTATGTCCAGACATTACATTATTATTATTTTATTATTTTGCTCTATCACAGTCCTCCAATTTGACTGGGTGGTTATTTATAGTGTGGGGTTCCGGGTTGCATCCTGCCTCCTTAGGAGTCCATCACTTTTCTTACTATGTGTGCCGTTTCTAGGATCACACTCTTCTGCATGAGTCCTGGAGCTACTTCAGCCTCTAGGTTTTTTTCTAGATTCCTTTTCAAGGATCTTGGGATCGTGCCTAGTGCTCCTATGATTATGGGTACGATTTCCACTGGCATATCCCATATCCTTCTTATTTCTATTTCCAGATCTTGATACTTGTCCATTTTTCTCCCTCTCTTTCTCTTCAACTCTGGTGTCCCATGGTATTGCGACATCATGAGTGATACTTTCTTCTTGACTTTGTCAATCAACGTCACGTCTGGTCTGTTTGCACGTATCACCCTATCTGTTCTGATACCATAGTCCCAGAGGATCTTTGCCTGATCGTTTTCTATCACTCCTTCAGGTTGTTGCTTGTACCACTTATTACTGCAAGGTAGCTGAAGTTTCTTGCACAGGCTCCAGTGGAGGGCTTTTGCCACTGAATCATGCCTCTTTTTGTACTGGTTTCTGTGCAAGTGCCGGGCATTCGCTTGCTATGTGGTTTATGGTTTCATTTTTCGTATTGCACTTCCTACATATGGGAGAGATGTTATTTCCGTCTATCGTTCTTTGAACATATCTGGTTCTTAGGGCCTGATCTTGTGCCGCTGTTATTCATTCCTTCAGTTTCCTTCTTTAGCTCTCACCCTCTGTAGCCATGCCATGTGTCATCGCTGGCTAGTTCTTTAGTCTGTCTCATGTATTGTCCGTGCATTGGTTTGTTGTGCCAGTCCTCTGTTCTGTCTGTTATTCTCCTGTCTCTGCATATTTCTGGGTCTTCGTCTACTTTTATTAGTCCTTCTTCCCATGCACTCTTTAGCCACTCGTCTTCACTGGTTTTCTAGATATTGCCCCAGTGCTCTGTTCTCAATGTTGACGCAGTCCTCTATACTTAGTAGTCCTCTCCCTCCTTCCTTTCGTGTTATGTATAGTGTGTCCGTATTTGCTCTTGGGTGTAGTGCTTTGTGTATTGTCATATGTTTTCCTGGTTTTCTGAATCTATGCTGCGGAGTTCTGCCTTCGTCCATTCCACTATTCCTGCGCTGTATCTGATTGAGTTTTGACTTGAGTATTGCCTTGAGTCTCTGCATGTATTCTTTCCTAATCGTGTCCTTCATCTCTTGGTGTTTTATATCCCCTCCTTCCATTATTCCCAGGTATTTGTATCCTGTCTCATATATGTGTTTAATGTTGCCTCCCATCTGGTAGCTTTATCCCTTCAGTTCTCATTACTTTGGCCTTTTTGTATGTTGACTAAGGCGCATTTTCTATTCCAAACTCCATCCTGATGTCCCCAGATACAATCCTTACAGTCTGGATTAGGGTATCTATTTCCTTGATGCTCTTACCATACAGCTTGATGTCGTCCATGAACATCAGATGGTTGATTCTGTTGCCTCTTTTCTTGAGTATTGCCTTGAGTCTCTGCATGTAGTATTCTTTCCTAATCGTGTCCTTCATCTCTTGGTGTTTTATATCCCCTCCTTCCATTATTCCCAGGTATTTGTATCCTGTCTCATATATGTGTTTAATGTTGCTCCCATCTGGTAGCTTTATCCCTTCAGTTCTCATTACTTTGCCTTTTTGTATGTTGACTAAGGCGCATTTTTCTATTTCCAACAAACTCCATCCTGATGTCCCCAGATACAATCCTTACAGTCTGGATTAGGGTATCTATTTCCTTGATGCTCTTACCATACAGCTTGATGTCGTCCATGAACATCAGATGGTTGATTCTGTTGCCTCTTTTCTTGAGTTGGTACCCGGCATCCATCTTCTGTAGTACTTTTGTCATGGGAATCATGGCTACTACAAAGAGTAGTGGGGACAGTGAGTCGCCCTGGAAGATCCCTCTCTTGATATTAACCTCTGCTAGTCTTATTCCAGAGCTTGTAAGTATTGTATTCCAGTTGCGCATTGTATTTTTTGAGGAAGCTGATGGTGTTTTCCTCTGCCCCCTATTATTTTCAGGCATTCTATTAGCCATGTGTGTGGTATCATGTCGAAGGCTTTCTCATAGTCTATCCATGCCATGCTTAGGTTGGTTTTCCTTCTCCTACTGTTCTTCATTACCATTTTGTCTATCAGGAGCTGGTCCTTTGTGCCCCTACACTTCCTTCTGGCAGCCTTTCTGTTGGTTGGGGATGGGTGTGTCTCCTCTAGGTAGTTGTATAGCTTTCACTGAGGTACCTGTTAGTAACTTCCACATTATTGGTAGGCAGGTGATAGGCTATATTTCCCTTACTCTTGTCTTTTTGTACTAAGGATGTTCTTCCTGTGGTCATCCATTTGGGTGCTTGGGATTTGTGATTCAATGCTGGAGCTGTTCTGCTATTCGTGGGTGTAGGGCCTTGAAGTTTTTGACCCAGTATCCATGGACTTCATCGGGACCTGGGCTTTCCAGTTTGGCATTTCTTTAGTTGGTGTCTGACTGTGTCTGTCGTGATCTCTGTGAATCTTTGTTTTATTCTCCCTGTTTCTTCTCCCTTGACTTCCTGGAGCCGTGTTGCATGTTTGTTGTGTGATACCGGGTTGCTCCATATGTTTTCCCAGAGTCTCTACTTGGTTCGGCTTCAGGAATTTCTGGGTGGTGGTTGCTTCCCCTCTTAGTTGGGCTGTATAGTCTTTTCTGGTTGGTTCCGATTAGTTTGTTCTGTTGGTATCCCTTATTCCTGTTCATGTACCGTTGGATCTTATGTGCTTTGGCGCCCTAAGCCTCTGTTTTACATCTTCTATTGTGTTGTTTAGTCCCTCTCTTGTACTTTGTATATCTCGTTGAGTTCCTCCCTTGTTTTCTTGCTTCTTCAGCTTTTTTCTAGCCATCTCTTTCAAGTTATTTGTTTCTGTGATACTGGTGGTGTGTATTATGCCATTATTTCATTGACCTGACTTGTTTTCTCCCTTAATTTCTTGGTGTTGTAGGCTTTTCATGGAGGGGATCTTTGTTCTCTCTGTATCTGGCTCCATCCATTGTCTAATCTTTTCTACCCGTTCCGTCCTCTCTGTTACTCGTCGGTGTTTCTTCGTGTGTCGTTGTTTGATACCTCATCCTCCCTGTCGTCTTCTGTGGCATCGTCTCTCAGTTCGTCTTCGTGTAATTCGTTGTCGTGGGACATTTCCCTTTCCAGTTCTTCTCTTTCTGTTGGGGAGAGCCCAGTTTATTTTTTCTTATGTTTCCTTTTTACTTGGTCTTGTCCAGCCTCTGCACTGTTTGGGGGGTGTTATTCCTCTCATTCAAGATGTTTGACCAATTCTTCTTCTAATATCTCTCTCCGTCGGGTTGCTTCTGAATATAGCCTCCTCCATATTTCGCTTTATTTGTCCTTCTCTTGCCTTTCTCCTTTTTGCTTCTGTAGCCTTCAAATCTAAGCTGTTGATGACTGTCGTTGTGGTGATCAGTTGCTGGATGACGACCTCCAAGTACCTGACGTCTTCCCCATTCAATTGGGTTGAATACCTGGTTGCCGGACGAAGCTCCTCTGTTGCCAGAGGTTACATTTACGTCGTTGTCGTTTATTCCTTCATTTCTTTCGATCATTGCTGAGTTTTGCTATTTAACCATAGCTGGACCCTACCCCATCAGTGATAGGTACTCATTTACAGCTGAGTAGACTGAGGAAATTATGGTAAAGATCCTTTCCCAAGGAATCAACGCCGAGGAGAGCGGTCACCCATCCAACGACTGACCAGCCCCAATGTTGCTAACTTGACTTAAGTCCATTGACGACCTAACCCACTTCTCCACGGCGCCACATATTATTATTATTTTAAATATTATTATTATTATTATTATTATTTATTATTATTATTATTATTATTATTATTATATTATTATTATTATTATTATTTCTGGAACTGACACTGAATAACTACGGCAGCTTCGGAGACAGAATGTTAATCATGATGAGGAAAAGAAAGTTCGAAAACGCTATCTAAAAATGCATGCAATGGTTGATTTTAAAATTTGGTTTAACAAACATTTAGCCGAGTTCCTAGTAGGGTTGCAGAAACAACTGAAACTGTAATAATGAAAATATCAGGAGTAAGATATGTAAGAATAACACCGACATAAAAATACACAGCAAAGACGCAGGATGCACGACGTTATAAAATTTGGGAGTTGCTGCATTGCATCTGTGCAATAACAGGCAGGAATTTGGACAAACGTCTTTCCGAACATGTAAAAGATTCGGGAATTCGTGTTAGGAATAATGCTATAGCTACAAGGATAAACACCGATAAAGTACTTATAACTGCAAAATAATGTTGAGAGCAATTATTATAATACATAAAACACGCAGAAATGTGGAAGGAGCATAGAGTGACTCTATGTTTACAGTAGATGGGACCAACTCCTTGAATAGATTAGGCAGGATCCTCACGGACTAAGTGTTATTGAAAACCGGCTTCTTGTCAGCGCTTAGAGGTGTCTGACTGCTTGTGGTTTCTGTGTTGGACCAGTATCATTTGCCTGCTAATCCTATTCCTGACCTCTGGGAAAGTCTTCTTGATAGTCTTTAAAGTGGCAACCAATATCTACTCATATGACAACAGTTTCCTGAGAACTAATCTAACCATTTTTTTTGAAAAAAAGGGCAGTACCCCTCAAAGCTGATGAATTTGTTATTTTATGTACTTGAAAAGTTAGACGAGAAGGGTATTTGTCAAATGGCAATTTCTTTTATATGCCATTATTATTATGGTATATGTTGTCCCGATAGGGAAAGTTGAGCTTGGAAGTGTTAATTACCCCTTTTTCGCAATTAGCATGGCGTGATGAGTGTCAGGGTTCCATTCTTCTCCAGCTCGCTTGTAGGGCAATTAAAGTCAACAAGGGGTTTAAAGGGAGCATGCTCAGATAGGTCGCTTTGTTCGCCTCTGGTTTAAACCCAGGTCCACTCTCTAGTGCAGTGGGTTCAATGGGCAAAATTTAAATGCTTATTCCCTCAAAAGTGACGTCAATATAATGTCCAATTGAGGTACCTTCATCCTTCATTATATAAGGATCATTGGCGAGCGAGTCTGACCCTGGGCTGTCATTGTGTTTGCATTACTTTTCATATAGTAAAATTATATTAAGGATAATGAACATTACCCTGTGGCCACAACCCCCACACCCACGGCGCCCCCCCCCCCCCCCCAACACCCGTCCCCGTGAACAAATACGTGCGGCCTATTTCCTTTGTGAGGAGAGAAATGATTATGTTCTCTCTTGACCTCAATTAACCTTTCCGGGATTGTTGAGGCATAACTGCTGCAGAAGAGCGTTAATGAGGCTCTCCCATTGGGGATTCAACTCTTAAATATTGAACGTTATTCCAAGCTAATGGACCCAACTAAAGACAACCGCGAATTCTTTACAGTACGCAAACTATATATTTTCATTTTTGGTTTTTTCCAGTTTCTTTGTTCTTGACATTCCTGGTTGCTTTATAGTAATACTAGTACTTAGCAGAATATGTATATATATATATATATATATATATATTATATATATATATATATATATATATATAATATATATATATATATATATACAGACACACACACACACACACATATATATATATATTATATATATATATATATATATATATATATATATATATAGTATATATGTGTGCCTGTCTGTATATATATATATATATATATAGATATATATATATATATATATATATATATATATATATGTGTGAGTGTGTGTGTGGTGTGTGTGTGTGTGTATGTGTGTGTTCTATGTGTGTGTGCGTCACCCTCGTTCATGTAAATTTTATATAACCTTTTGATGTATAAGAACCTACACGCAAATTCACATTATACGGTGCGATGATCATGAATATCGTCATTTCCACATAAGACCGAAAGTGAAGGGCGAAAATAACCAGCCTAAATGAGAAATCAGCTTTCGTACCCAAAATGTGAGCATTTTCAAGATAGCCTTGTTGTCATGCCATGTTAGGAAGAATATATAGTTCACTTCTTCGTTCTCAAGGACTTCCCAACACAGTTTGGTGAAAGTAAATTATGAGGATAATTCTATATGGTTGGTTATTTCAGTTCTGCACTAGTAATACTTCTTTCTCTCCTCCAGTCTAGCTATGATCCAAATCAGTCCACTAACTACGTACCTAATTCGTTCCTCAGGTCAACAGAAGCATACTGGATATAGGGGACGTTCCAAGTCTTCCTTTCTCCGCCACTTGGCTAATCGAAAACACAGGTCAGTCAGTTTGAGAGAGAGAGAGAGAGAGAGAGAGAGAGAGAGAGAGAGAGGAGAGAGAGACAGGCAGACAGACAGACAGACACAGACGGGGAGAGGGGAAAAGAGAGAGTGAGAGCTTTACTCCTGTTAAAAGGTAACTGAAATATTCAAGAGATAGGATCAGCCATTTCTTCAACACCGTGCCTTTTCTCAGACTTTGCCACCCAATAAATCCATGTAGTATTGGAAGACACTGATCTTCCGAGCTTTGGGAAATGGGGAAGATACGAAATATCTCTCCTCATATTTCTTTCTCTCAAAATAAACGAAGTAGTCGTCTTATCCGCGAGCTAAGAGTTTCATTTGAAAGTTATGCACATAGTTCATAGGAAATAGACTCAACGTTTTGACTTCCCGTCGATTATTCCACAGCCTGACCCTCTCCTGTATATAAGTATGCAGTTACAGTAGCACTATGCCCGAGATTCGTGATGGTACGTAACGTCCCTAGGATACTGACTTGACAGCTTATTTCTCAGATTTCTTCTGCCGCTTCTTTTACATGGGGATAATATATATATATATATATATATATATAGATATATATATATATATATATATTCTTCAACGGTAAGGCAGGATGAAGAGACGACATTGATTTGAAATCCAACGGCTGCAATAGCAGAAGAAAGGTTACAACTATAAGGGGAGTGCAGTCGCCGCAATTTTTATTTTTGTGGTCACTGGACAACAACCGTTGCAGTGAAGTTGCCTGGGTCTGTATGCAGCAGCATCTCCATGTTAAACAATCTCATGCACAGGTGCCTATGGGAATATGACTAGTGGGGCATTTCAAGTCTTCTGGGTACCAGAAGAGATGGGAGTGGGGGGGAGGAATTTTGTTATCTGGAAGCTCTTAGTCTCAGCGGTGGATGTTTAGTTCAGTCACTCAACTTTTGGATGAAGCAGGAGAGTTGTTCAGCAGTGGCATCCATGTCTGAGCAGCCCCATTTTGGGATCCACTCTGCTCACCCTGAATGGGGAAGGTGCGAGAAAAGGTGCCCTAAACAAAGTCAGCTTCAAACCTGCCTGCCTGAAAAACCGCATCCAGGGGGCCACACCACTTTGCGGTTGAACAGCTGTACAACTTAAATTTTGAACATGGAATGTACGAACACTACCAGATGAAAATGAAAGACTGGAATGCAGAACTGCCTGTGTTGCAAGGGAGCTCCATAGACTTAACCTAAATATAGTGGCACTCTCTGAGACTCGTATCGCCAGTGAGGAACAACTGTGTGAAGATGGTGGTAGCTACACATTCTTCTAGAAGGGACATGAACCTGGAACAACAAGACAGAATGGTGTAGGTTTTGCTGTAAAAAAAATTGCATGCTTTTCAATTTAACAGTACCCAAGTGGCATAAATGAATGCCTAATGACACTCAGACTGAATCTTGAAGGAAAAAATCATGCCACAGTGATCAGTGCTTACGCTCCAACCCTTCATGCAAAAGATCAAACAAAAGAATTATTTCATACTGCTTTAGACACAGCTCTCACAGCTATCCCAAATGAGGACAAAGTTATCCTTTTAGGTGACTTTAGCGCCAGAGTAGGAAGAGACAGTGACATCTGGAGAGGTACCATTGGAAAAGAGGGTGTTGGCATTAGCATCTCTTAGATTACATTATAATAAGATCTCGTGATCGAAAAGATGTATTACTTACAAGATCAGTGACAGGACCCGAAGACTGCTGGACTGACCACCATCTGGTTTACTATTGTATTAGGATGAAGATTTTGACTAAAATGAGAAACTCGCATGCACTAAAGCAACTGAAATTTAATGTTGATTCACTTAAGAATGACTAAAATAAGGTTAAACTTTAGCAGTGTCTCGCTAATAAACTAGAGCAGGAATATCCACCTAATATTTTTGATCACTGGGGTCAATTTAAGGATTCTGTAATCAGTGCATGTAAAGAATCAGTTGGTCTGAAGAAATATGAACATCAAGATTGGTTTGATCAGAATGATGCAGCTATCCAAGATCTTATTCAAGAGTCCAGAAAATATCTGCTTGAACAACTGAATGACCCAAAGTCTTTGACAGAAATGACGTGAGAAGTCTTTTCAGCAGAATGAAAGTTATATTTTGGCCAAGTTCTTAAGGGCTAGTACCTTTACGTAGTGAAGACGGCACTCGACTCCTTAAAGACAATGATGATATCCTGTCTTGTTGGAAAGAACATTTTAAAGAACTACTTAATAGAGACCCTATGATAGATGAGGATGTAATGCAACAATTCCCTCGTCTCCCATTGGATACAACACTTGCAGTAGTACCAATGCTAGAGGAAGTGGAGTTGGCGATCTTCTCTATGAACAACAACATAGCTGTGGGACCCGACAACATTCCTGCTGAAATTATAAACATGGAGGCTCAACCTTACATTGTCAACTTCAACTAATTGAAAGATCTGGATGCATGAAGAAATTCCAAATGACCTCATAGATGGAATTATCAACACAATATATAAGAAAAAAGAGTGGACCAATCTGTTTGTGGAAATTACAGAGGAATTACCATCATGTCACTAGCTGGAAGGTACTAGCAAGAAGATTTATAACAAGACTAGCACCTCTCGCTGAGCGATCTGCCTGAGTCTCAGTGTGGTTTCAGACCTGCTCGTGGTACAACTGACATGGTCTTCTCAGTGAGGCAGCTACAAGAAAATGTCAAGCACAACAAAAACCCCTTTACATGGGATTCATTGACCTGACTAAAGCTTTTGACAGTGTTCAAGCATGAGCTGCTTGGGCGGGAGATACTATCTAGATATGGGATTCCCACCAAAATTCATACAGATCCTGAGACTAGCTACTACATGATAATCTGTCGGTGACTGTAATGCTAATGGTAGCCTTACTGAACTTTTCAAAGTTAAGTCAGGCGTAAAACAGAGTTGTGTTGCTGCTCCTACCTTGTTTTCCATATTTATAACTGTTGTTTTGCACCTCATTCAGATAAATTGCCTCAAGGTATCTCCATCAATTACAGAACAGATGGAGGAATATTCAATCTCAACCAGCTAAAGCCAAGAACTAAAGTAAATGTTACTGCTGTTGTTGAGCTTCAGTATGCAGACGACAACACTGTGCTCATACTGAAAATGATCTGCAAATTATATTGAATGCATTTGCAAATGCGTACTGTTGTCTTGGACTTTCCATCAACATTAAAAAAATCCAAGAATTATATCAACCACCCCCAACTGAACCCGTACCCGTTGCACCTACCAATGAAATTAATGGAGAAGCTCTAGAAACTTGTAGACTGCTGCCCATACCTGGGCAGTCATCTTTCTTCAAATGCCAATATAGATGACAAAGCTTTTGGAAATCTACGCAAGAAAATAAAGGTATTATTTTGCAATAGTCCTACCTATCCTTCTTTATGGTTCCGAAACTTACCAACACCATGTTAAAGCCCTTAAGAAATTCCATCAGCCCTCCTTGCGAAAAGATCTTGAGAGTAACATGGGAAGACTCCTGCTGCACTTATGTAAGTGTTTTTGAAGAGGCCAGCTGCCTCACTATTGAGGGCATTATAAAAAAAACCAGTTGAGATGGTCAGGGCATGTTATCAGAATGGCAGACAGCCACCCATCCCAAGCAGCTCTTTTACTCAGAGTTAAGTGAAGGAGCTCGAAATGTTGTCAAAGCAAGGAAGATTTCAAAGACAGCTTAAAAGACAACTTAAAACTATGTGACATTGACTACAAAGCAGGGGAGCAGTCTGCTTGGAGAGTTAAAATGAAAGATGAAGTTAAAAATTATGAAGAGAACAGAAAGCATCATCTGGAGAATCGTAGAGCTGCAAGAAAAGCTCGTTAGGTCCATCCACCAGAACCTCCACTCCCACCTAACAACACATGTCCCAATTGTGACAGAGTACGTGGCTCGAGAGTTTGGTCTCATTAGCACATAAAAACCCATCAGTAACGACATCCCAGAGCAGTCATACTTGAAGCGAGTGATAGCCATGATGATTATATATATATATATATATATATATATGATATATATATATATATATATAATATATATATATATATATATATATATATATATATATATATATATGCATATGCTTAAAAAATCACAGCACATACACGTGACCTCATTAAACAAACGAATACCTCCTCCGGAACAAGATAGGAAGAAATCTTGTAAGGACAACGTCCTTTTGATACCAATTTGTATAATTTTATGTAGAATTCTCTGGCCTTTCTGCCAATGTAAAATCGTGTATGTACACTAACTACGTCTGCATTTATTCTTATGTATGTGTATGTAAAGAAACACAAATTATAGATCTCTGCGCTCATACCTCTGTCACCCGGACTCAAGTACTACCTATCCTGAGCCAGTTAATATAGACCCCACTATAAGGCAATAAAGCATCAGTACCCAGATACCTGTCTCTCTTTCTTGTCCTCACAACAGGTGACCTCCCGGAGTGATGGTAACACAGTAGTTTTGACCCCTGCATTAACGGACTCACTATGGCCGCTTGCCTTCATAGTCTATTTCTCTGAAAGCTCCTTTCCTCGTTCAAATGGTTTGGCTCCTGGCCATAAACGATACACGTCAACCACACTCAGAGTCATTAACAGAACCACACGGTGGCTAGTCCTTGACTCTAACGAACCCGACACAAATAACGGACTGCATGTGGCACACAGGAGGATGGGTACCTGGGTGCTGATCAGCCAACACACAAACTTTTCTTTAATTTGGGAATGCCAGATACCCCCGACTATCATCGACCAAACCACTAGGTGGCCCAAGGCGACTCCGATGACTGAAGCTACTTCTAGTGCCTATGCGGAGGCCTTTCTCTCAAGCTGGATCAGCCACTGCAGCGTACTGGACAACATCGACACGGACCGAGGGCCTGCCTTCCTGTCCGACCTGTGGTCCTCCTTGGCCTGCCCGACTTTGCTGCCACACCTGTGGGGCCTCCTTGGCCCTCCTGACACTACTGCAGCTGTGGGCCTCCTTGGCCTGCCCAAGGCCACTGGTGTACCTGTGGGCCTCCTTGGTCCACCTGATGGGAACGACACTCCACAGCACCGCCGCACCTCCTTGGCCCACCTGATGGGCATGACACTCCACAGCATTGTTGTACACCAGATCTTCTGCTGCACCTGTGGGCCTCCTTGGCCTGCCAGATGGGAACGACTACACGGCACCACCGCACACCCGATGCTGCTCCCAAAGCTCCTGGCACGTCACTGCACGGCCATGGATGCACCGCCAGGGCAGCCATTCTTTCAGCCAAAGCGTTGAAGGACTCGGTATTTGATGACGCCCCACAGCAAGTGATCTCAAGGACACTGGGTCGACTCCTGCCTCCACAACAATACCGTGACTAGAAGTTCCTCGTTGTATTTTATCTTCTAATCATTATTTCATAACAATTGTCTTGGTTGGGGGGGGGGGAGTATTTGTAAGGACAACTTCCTTTCAATATTTTATATTTATTTCAACAACTTGTCATTTCCAACAGATAAGGTTTTCTCTAAAAAGTTAACTATATCAGACCGTCACCTGCAACGGTATATTTGTGAAGAGGGATGTGACATCAAAACTCACCCATATGCAAGTCAACATCCTGGGGTAAAATATCAGGTACAAGGCTGGCGGAATGATAACTGAAAGTGCCTACCAAGATTTATACTCTTCTGGTTCTTCATACGGAGTTTTATATGGTCTTCCAAAAATACACGAAGATAATGTTCCTTTGAGACCTATTCTGGCTGCTTATAAACACTCCCAACAATCAAATAGCTAAGCATCTCGTACCAATGTTACCTCCTTTCTTTTTTCGCCAATAATGAGTATTCCTTACATAATTCCGCCAGTCTTGTACCTGATATTTTGCCCCAGAAGGTTGACTTGCATATGGTTTAGTTTTGATGTCACATCCCTCTTCACAAATATACCGTTGCAGGCGACGGTCGATATTATTTTAGAGAAAATTTTTTCTGTTGATGACTTTTTATTCACGGTTTTAAGAAGGATAATTTTAGGAAACTTTCAGAAATTGGAGAGCAAACAAGTAGGTGTCTCTATGGGATCCCCTTTAGGCCCAATTATGGCCATGCCTTCGTGTGACCTCTCGAAGAACAAATGCTCGAAAGATGTCCTTCAACATGTCGTCCTCTCATTTATAGACGATATATAGATGACACAATTGCCTTGTTTTAGATCTAGGGCAGATGCAGAAAATTTCTTGGAATATATTAATGACTTACACCCAAATATATAGTTCACAATTGAGACCGAAGACGATAATAAACTTCCATTTTTTAGAAATTTGAATCACTCGAACTCCTCAAGGTTTTTAAAAAAGACATTTACAGTTCAAGGTACGAACTTTTACAGCAGTTGTTCTTTCACTTTAAATCAAACAGTATTTCACACTGTTGCACCTTGCCAATATGTTATCCTCTACCTGGCACAACTTTCACGAGGAAATTCCGTTTTTACTTCAATTTTTCAAAAAATAATTCGTATCCTATCATCTTATTCAACAAGTATGTAAATAGCTTTTTGAATAATAGATTTCAACCCCGTCTGTCCATACCAACTGTCCCTAAATTAATCATGTATGCTTTCATTCCTTTTGTACATTCGAAGAAATTCAAACAAACACTGTAAAATTCAATTTGCAGAATATTTCCAGCTCTAGATATCAGATTTTATTCGAAAAGTCCTAAGACAATTGGGTCATTATTTCAGCATAGGGATAGGCTTCCTACCTTGATGCGGTCTCTAGTGGTTTATTGTTTCACTTGCCCAAAATGTAAAGTTGGAGAATATATCGGAGCCACTAAGAGATTGCTCGAAGTCAGAGCTGATTCTCTTCTTGGAGTTAGTCACCGAACTGGATTTCAATTAAAAACTAAAGAATTTTCTAATATAAGAGATCACTGTAAGAAATGGAAGACATAATTCTCTTATGAAGATTTTTTAATGTTGATGCCCAAGCACCCAGTGAACCACTCCCTCTCCACTCTGGAATCTTTGTTAACTTGTTCCTTCCTTAAACAACCAGACCTCTTCCACTATCTTATATAATAGCGTAAGTTGACGTCGTCCTCCTGAAAAACTAAGAATGTCACTCAGTTCTTAGCTCAGACAGTTAGGTACTAAAACGTTCTAACATCATTTATATATATATATATATATATATATATATATATATATATATATATATATATATATATATAAAGTTATTTCAGTATTAGGTTTTTAGTGATTTAACAAAATTTCTTTAGCTTGTTTTTGTTCGTTTAAATTTTTAAGTTCAAGTTTTTAGACTTTGTGAGTTTTTTTAACAGAGTCCATTTTTTATTTTTATTCTTTGCAATCTTACAGTCCTGGAGATGAGACATGTGGTCTCGAAATTTTGGCCAATAAATTACAAGGATGTTGCGACGGCTGTTTGCTATTTTATTCTTGTCATAAATATATATATGTTATATATATATATATATATATATATATATATATATACTATATAACTATATATAAACATATCATATCTCTCAAATGAGTCCTTATATTTATTATAACCCAATTTTAGTATCAATGTAGGATTGTGAAAATCCGTATTTTATTCATCTATGAATACGTGTTTAGAACTGAAAAACGTACGAATAACGTATGTAAACACAACCAGTTGTAGGTATATACTATTGATATTGCGATGTTATCTTTCTTATAATTGTCATTTGGATTTATGCGAGGCGAGTCACCGTAGACTTCTTCATATTATTATTATTATTATTATTATTATTATTATTATTATTATTATTATTATTATTATTAATCTTAAAAAAGTGAATCTTCCAAAACTAATTACCATATTTCTTGTCTCCCCGGATTCAGCGTGTTCCTTTTCTAAAAACTTTGGTCTAAATTTCTCTAATGGCTGGGTAATTATCTTCCCATCTGACCTCATTAGAGCCAGCGCGCTGTTACGGCGGAACAAGAGAAGTGCTGATGAGCGCTTTCTAATGCCCTGCTATTAAGTCCTGGTGATAAATTCACCAAAACGAATCATTGTAGTCTAAATGGGTATTCCCGGAATTCCATTTTCTATGGCATGGGAAAAATGAGGCACAATTCCGTTTTCTGTGAAAATGTCTCCGTAATTCCACCTCCAATTAGTTTCTCGTGTTTTGTCCTTCACAAATCTCCACTCATCTCCAAAGTCCCTTCTCTTAGTTCTCATCCAGGTAGATATGGGTCTTCCAACTCTTCTGGTGCCCATTGGAGCCCAGCTGAACCTGGCATGTATATTCTCCAATCATTATCCTATCACCAATATTGAAGTTTTGGATTTCCTGTGTGGTATATATCATTTCTAAAACGCTGCTGCCACCTGACTTGTAATATTCTTAAAGCTCCTTTTGTTTCCAGATCAATAATATCTTTTATTTTAGATATTATCTGTCATAGTCATGTATGTGCAGCAATTAAAGATCATATTAGAATTGTGTTACTTTACTACTGTATGTAATTTGATTGACAAATCTTTTTCAGCCCGGCCATTCTTCGTAAAGGATTGCAAGATTCAACCCCATTGATCCTTTCTATACCAATGTAACTGTGTACCTATCTACATATTCTGGTCTTATTATTTCTATTTCTCTTAGATTTATGTTAAGACCCCTATTTCTAGAGACATGATGCAATCTGTTTGTTCTAAGTCTGTCAAATTTTTATCGTTATACCAATTTAAACCTTCTCTTCCATCTCCGACTAGCTTTTTCATTATAAGGTCTACGAGTTGGTCAAACAACCAAAGTGTAATGGAAATCCCTTGTAACTCCCCACTGGTTACTACAAATTCACTTACATTCATGACTAATTTCAATAAGCTTTACGAGAACATTTTAAACAGGAATGCCATCGTGATACAAAGTAATCCATCTCATTGGTCTGTGGACACTATCAAAGCTCTCTCATAATCAACAAAATCCATCAGAAAGGATTTTTAAATACCATACAATGCTGCACTGTGTCGCGGCACAAAAATTTTTTTCTGTACAACACTTGTTTTTCATTCTTGAAGTTTTTTTTCTTTCTTTTTTGTCAATGTCGTTCCCCAGCTTCCTGAATATCTTCATTACAACTGATGCAAGTGCAAAGCCTCATTCAGCCCTGTTACCTTTCTGGAGAACTTTTGTGTTAGTTAGGATCAGTCTTTGTATCATCATTCCATATTGTGTAAAACATCTAGATAAGGTATGAGGAATCATTTCAGTTTAGGTATATGAATCGTCTCGCAGTGATTTCATTATAACTTGGTGTTTTCATCTGTTTTCAAAGTATTCCCTCAAATTTCTTATACATGACCACACACAAGGGTCATACTCAGCATTGTAATTCTTATGCTATTCTCAGTTCATCTCTCCTTTAGCAGACCTTTTCCTTTTTTCGCTCATGGATGCTCTATCTGTAGTTTTGTGGGCTTTACTAACAACAATGTCACTCTTTGAATACTTGGCTATTTTAACATCAATCTGACTATTTCCAAATGTTCTCTCTTCTAGGGGATAGTACAGATACGGCGATAAATGTGACACATACACAAAATGAATAAATATAAAGATTGGGAAGATCAAAATATATTGGAATAAATGGATTTCTTAATGACCAATTTATTTCTTGAAATGAAGAAAAGAACAACATATCAGAACAGGAAAGAGGCATGGGAAAATCCTTATTATTACCTATCTTAGATAATGGGGATAACACACAAACCATCATAGTGATAAATTGCGCGGTTTAGTTTCGAATAACTCAAAAAGAAAAAAATACTTCCTAGAAGAACTAAGTCAAACTGAAAAATAGATATATTGAATATAAATCAAGGAAAAATCTGTGCAAAATATAGTAATACAGAATGTGAATAAATAGCAGTTGAATATGAATCTAAAAGGTTAGTGAACATCGTAATATACAGACCCCCCTAATACTAAATTAATTTGAACATAATAATAGAAAAATAGGATGATATAAGTAGAAATCAAAGAGACTGGACTTTACTCCTATCCGGAGACTTTAACTTTCCTTTCGTAGATTAGAAAGAACGAATAGTAAGATTGTGTTTGTATTTATACATATAAAAAAAAGAGAGTAATAGTAGCGAAGACGATAAGACGCAATTTGAAAAGCTATTAGTTTATGCTACTAGAACATAACATGCAGCAAATAAATCACCTGCCAACAAGAAAGGATAATATTTTAGGCCTAGTAATTTGTGAACGAGGTGTATTATGTCAAAGCAATAATACGAGTATTATTTCTTTAACTTAATACGAGCATTTCAGACCATAATGTCATAGAAACTAAACAGTCCCTTTCCAAAGCAAGTGAAAACAAAGATAAGCCAGAGATGAAAAAGTGGGAAGAATATGGAATATACAATTTATATATAAGAATATAAAATGGTCAAAAATAAATGAAGAATTAAACAAAGACTGGGAAAACATATTCGTAAGTGATAATATCAGGTAAATACGGATATATTATAAAGAATATTAGCGAAATAGTTGACAAATATATAAGAAGAAGAAAAGGAAACATCAATCATGCAAACCAAGAGACAGAAGGATCATGTTCCAGAAAATCACAAAGTGGAAAAAAAGTTCTTGCAAAAGAAAAGAAAGCATGAAAAAAGAAAGCATGAAAAAGAACTAAAAAGTAAGGTAGAAAATGCAGAACAGAGGATTATACAATCAAAGAAAATGAAAAACGGAACTTAGAAGAAAAGACCCTGGAAAAAATCCCAAACTATTTTACTCATATGCGAAAAAGATGAATAAAAAGAAAAGTAGAAATAGGCACTCTATGAAATAAAGGAAATCTGTAATTATATTGGGCATAGATATTAATGAAGCCGATATTGCGCAGGCTATTAATGAAATTAGAAATGGATCAGCAACCAGACCAGACGGCATCCCTAAAATTTTTTTAAAGAAAGCAGTTCATTCTATCGTAAAGCTGCTCGCAATATTATTAAGACCAATTTCAGATACAGTCAATATTTATGATGAACATAAATTAGTATATATTACCCATATTTTCAAAAGCGGATCAAGACTAGAGGCAAGTAATTATAGGCTTGTGAGAAAAAAATATAATGAAACACTTATTAATAAAAAATAATTTGTTTCATATAGGACAACATGGTTTTATTCCCGGAAAAAGTACTCAAACCCAACTGTCAGTCGACCATGAGAACATATATAAAAATAGGATAAACAAAAAAGATACAGATCTGGCTTCCCTAGATTTTGAAAAAGCTTTTGACAAGGTAGACTATAATATATTAGCGAGGAAAATTAGAAAACATAATATTGTGGACAAAGTAGGAAGATGGATAGAAGAATTTTTACACAACAGAAAACAGATAGTGATTGAAACGATGAGAAATTGGATGAAGCTAAGGTAATATCCGGTGTGCCACAAGGTAGGTGTTAGCTGCATTGCTTTTGTTATGCATTGCAGACATAGACAGTATTGTTAAGGACTCAGCAGTTAGAAGTTTCGCCAATGACACAAGAATAAGTAGAAAATTACTTGTGACGAAGATAGGAACTCGCTACAAAGAGACCTAAACAAAATATATGAATGGGCAGAGGTAAATAGAATGGTGTTTATCTCTGATGAATTTGAATCAATAAATTATGAGGATAAAGAATGAATGCTGTATGCATATAGAGGACCTAATAATGAAACAATCACAAAGAAGGAAGTAGTTAAAGACCTTGGTGTGATGTTGAATAGGAATATGTTATACAATGATCAAATAGCAGTACCAATGGAAAAATGTAAAGCAATAATCGTACTGTTGTTCCAGCATTTCTAAACAAGAAAAGCCAAAAACAACATGATTATGCTTGATAAAATGTATGTACATAAGTCCACTTGAATATTGCAATATGATATGTTACCCACACTACCAAAAATGATATTGCACAAATAGAGAGTGTACAAAAGTCCTTTACAGCTAGAATGAAGGTTAAGGACCTTGGTCTCGAAAGGAAGGAAAGTAAGAAGAATGCTACATGATAATAGAGGCATGGAAACAGATAAAAGGAATTACCGAAAACATCATGGAGCTAAAAATATACAGAAAGAGTCAAGCAGAGGTATATTGATAGTGCCCGCAAAACTATACCAGGAAAACTAAGGAAAGCACACAGGACTTTAATCCACTACACACCAGCATCGATTATGCAGTGTCTATTCAATGCGTTATCAGCTCATCTCAGGAACATATTAGGAGTGAGAGTAGATGTGTTTAAGAATAAACTCGACAAATATATACGCTTATCCAAGACCATCTAAGATTGGAAGATGCAAAAATATACCAGAAGATGCATTAGAAATTCTCTGGTAGACATTAAAGGTGCCTCACACTGAAGGACCTAAGGCAACCCGAACGAACTGTAAGGTCTGTAAGGTAAGGTCTCTCTCACACTCTCTCTCCCTTTCCAGGATTTTTGCCATTCTCACCCCTATTTTTACTTGGGCTGAACTTGGACATGAAGGGCCACGGGAGTGTCTCTATTCATCACAGGAATCTCACAGTTTTCGTTTATAAGTCATTCTTTGCTATGCCTTGTAAAACACTGACGAGTGAATTAAAAACTATGGATTAGGCAATAATATACATTATTTTTTACTTTTTATTTTTTAACTCTTCTCAACCCCACTTCATATCGGGGCAAAATCAGGACTTCAAGGGCATCAGGAGTGTCACTATTCATCTCAGCGACCTCAAAACCTATGGATTAGACACTAATATTGTAGTTTTGGTTATTTTTAGATGCCACCGCCTCCCACCCCTTTCTCACCCCCCTTTCTGCCGGGACTAAACTTGGACTTAAGGGGGCGTCCGCCTATATAGAAATAATGCTCCGATTTTTATGAAATTATTATATGGTATACATATATATAAGGTGATGTTCCAAAAAAATTTCAGTGATCAAATGATTATTTTGGTTTTTATTAAAAAAAGGAAAAAATCAAAAAAATTAAAAGTGTAACTCTTCCTTCATTTTTAGAGCTATTGCAATGTGGCTTTACACACAGAAAGTATATCATAGTAGAAAAAAAATTGTTGTGAACAGTTTTTCCATTTTTTGCCTTTTTTGGATGGGGTGCGAGGGGGAGTTTCCCCCCAAAATTTGTTGATTTGGTTATCACGAGTTCCTCGTCAACCTAAGAAAAAATCTAGCCCCAACAAAATATTCGCCTTTCTTTCCTCTTTCCAATGGTATATTTAACTTTGAAATTGGCCTACAAATAAAAAAATAGTTAGCGTTTGAAGTGCAAAAAGTGAAAACTGTTAAAATACTCACTAGCGCTTAGTTCAGAATGCTTTCCTTCTTTCTATTAGTTCTTAGTGTTTTTTTGCTTGATTTCCGGCACCAAGTCCCCCCTCTTAAAAAGGGTATTATTTGCTCGAGGCGAGGCTATCATCAAGTACCACCTGACTCTTTGTTGCCTGGTTTGAAACCAAGCAAGTAAGAATTTGTCATCACATACTCCCTGTTCATCTTCCTTTTTATTACTTTCATCAACTGCGAGCGTAACTGTGAAGGTGAAAAAACCTCAGATGATTGCGCAGCAGACGACGTAGAGGCAATGAGGGCGGGGCTCTCAGCAGCCAAAAAAGAGCCTCGTGTTGTTGTTGTTGTTGGTGGTGATGTTGGTGGACAGCGCTGGATACATCAGCCAACAGTGGTGGTGGCAATGCGACGCTGCCACATCAACAAAAAAAACAGTCCACCTTCGACCCTATGTCTCTTTTTAGCAAAATTTGCTAAACAGGCCATAGTTGTACGATTCCGTTTCGGCATATTGTCTCACTTTCACTCTAGTATATACACAAACGTATATAAATTGTATTAGAGTTACTTGATGTAAGAAAACAAGCAAAAAAAACGGTAAATAGCAAAAAAATCCTCGGAGTAAAGAGCAGCATACCTTCCCTTTTGCAACTCTGGGACACACTGACTCCCATGGCTCCCTGCTGGGCATGCTACCTCGCTCAGAACACCATTCACCAAGGAATCAGCCATTGCTGGTGCCAGATGTAAGAGATTAGGCGAAATGAAAATCAAAATAATTAATAAATTGGCAGATAAAAGACAAAATGACATTAGTCATTAGGAGCCAAGCGTCAGCCCTACGTCACAGTGTGAAGGGGGCGGTGGCAAAACCCCATTAATTTTAATATTTCAAAAAAATGCTTTTGCCACGTGATAACATAGGTGTTGCTCATGTCTTATGGCCATTTAACCAGATTTTGAAAATTTCAAAATATTCCATCAAAAATCAAAGAGGAAGCCCCCTTTAATGGTATTAGAAGTGTCACCTCAGCTCAGCAACCTTGAAAGCCATAAATTAAACGCTATCATTTGTTGTTTTCTGCTATTTTCAGATGTCATCCCCTTCCCATTCCTTCTCACCCCCATTCCTATTGGGACTGAACTTGCACTTGAAACCCATTGGGAGTATCACTATTCTATCTCAGCAATATCAAAAACTATGGCATAGATGCTAATATCTATCATTTTATGTTATTTTTATATCACCGCCAACCACCCCCTTTCTCATCTCCCATGTATCGAGGCTTAACTTGGAGTTAAAGGGCCACTGGAGGCATCACTGTTCACCTCAGCAACCTCAAAAATTGTGGCTTAGACAACCTAGTATCTGTCCTTTTTTATTTTTTATACATGTCATCCCCTTCCCACCCCTTCTTAATCCCCCTTTCCTATAGGGACTTGAACAAGGATTTAACGGGTATCTGAAGCATTCACTATTCATCTTAGTGGCCGCGAAAACTATGGATTAGATACTAATATCTGTCATTTTCAGTTATTTTTATGTCACTCCCTTCCCACTCCTTTTCACCCTCCCGTCCATTGGGGCTGGACTTGGACTTGAAGGGCATCGCAAACCCTCAAAATCTATGGGGTTAGACATTAATATCTGTTGTTTTTGGTTATTTTCACTTTCACCACTTCCAACCCTTTTTCACCCCTCTCCCTATTGGGACTAAACTTGGTCTTCAAGGGCATCAGGAATGTTATTATTCACCTCAGCAACCTCGAAAACTATGGGTTTGACATTAATATCTCTAGGTTTTGGTTAGTTTTACATCACCCCTTCCCATCATTTTTCCCACCCCACCCTATGGGGTATGAACTTGGCTGAAGGCATCGTGGAGTGTCGTTACGAATCTCACCGACCTCAAAAACTATGGAGTAGACACAATATATCTGTCATTATTAGTTATTTTTTATTTTCACCACTTTCAAACCCCTTCCCCACCTCCCCTTGGCTCCAGTGATGTCTTACCCCTACATTATTCTTTCCCCGATACTAAGTTATATGTATTCCAGGTTTGCCCATTGTATGTAAAAGTGTATGTTGCACAAACACGCACTCGCATCCATCACTATGTGTCCAATTCATTCTGTGGAACTTTCCACTTAGACGCAAAAATAGCACATTATTAGTCTGACCTGCTCTTACTGAGTATTTGTGTTGCCTTCGTCTGGTATTTAATTCTTTATTAATCTTACCTAAAAGTAAAATAAATCCCAATCCATACTAGGAACTTGTTAACAATGTTGATATCGTTTCGAGGGTTAGTTTTATAAGCATGTTTTTTATATAATATGTGAAGGATACATCTGTATTAAACAATAAAAAAAAAGTTTTTACATCTTCAAATCCAATAAAGTGACGCAAACAAAAGGTGTTTGAGGACACTTTTTTTCCCTTTAGGACTTATACCGCCATATATATTAAAGGCCCTGTACATCTTTAGTTGTTGTGGCCATTTCTTTGTTATTAGACGAAAGTACATAGCATCTCATTTTTTCATTTTTCTTTTGTGGCTGTAACCTTTTTCGTGATGTGATATAAAATCAAACATTATATATATATATATATATATATATATATATATATATATATATATATATATATATATATATATATTTATATATATATATATGTATATATATAAATATATATATATATATATATATATATATATATATATATATATATATATAGTATTAAAAAAGTATATATATACTTGTATATACACACCCACACACACACACACACACACACACACACACACACACACATATATATATATATATATATATATATATATATATATATATATATATATGTGTGTGTGTGTGTGTGTGTGTGTGTGGGTGTGTGTGTGTAAGTATGTGTGTGTATGTATATACATGTATATATATACTTTTCAATACTTTTAATAACATCCCGAGACAGTATTAATACTGAGTTTAAAACGGTAGGGAATATTAGAAACTTGCTAATTAGAAATTCACTGGGAAATTGAAACAGGATGTATTATAAGATTCCGTGTAAACAATGTAATAAAACGTAAGTAAGATGAAGTGGGAAGACTCAGACCATCAATTAACTGGTAATATGTCATGTAATATTTGTATATATGAATATAGTAATCTTGGTATTAATTGGACAGAATCAACAGAAATTATGTTTTGCAAAGATTTAGTGCTAACGACGTTTAGTAGAATCCCGTATAATTAAAAAAATTCTGACGCTCTATTAAGTATCAGCCTAGATTTACATAAAGTTGTTGATGAACTTTCAATGAAGGGTGTTTTAAAATAAGTAGGTTATTAATTAAGCATTACCACTTTCGGTAATTGTTGGTGTTGGTTGTATTTTTAGCTTTGGCCGCTTTGCCATGAATCCTGTGACTGTATTTGTTCCCTTTGCAGTGGTAACTGAACCCTGATGAGATGTAGAAATATATGAAAGCTCTTAGTTCAAGTATTTCTTTTCACTCTTACCCTAGCTAAATGCATGCATAATCATCACACGTCTATAGTGACTTTATATCTATATATAATATATATATAAAATATATTATATATATATATTTAATATATTATATATATATATATATATCCATATATATATATATATATATATATATACTATATATATACTATAATATATATATATATATCTATATATATATATATAATATATATATATACAAATAAAAAAAAATAATATATATGTATATATTCATTGAATAGAATGGCTTTTTTCACTGTTTACCAGCTTTTTGAAATTGATTCATATTTTCTAATTATTTTCTTCACTTCATTGTTCAGGTTACTAATGGACACATAATGGGGTTCTCCATTTACTCCAGTATTTTTACAAAAACGTGACAGCTGTTTCTTCAACCTATACGTATTGACGTTATCAAGCGTACTGATACAAATATGAGCCTACATGCGTTTTGTGACGTCATGAGGACGGAAAGGTAGTACAATTGCCAGATACCTAGTTTTAAATATTTACAAAAGACTATAGTGAAACATAAATAAGACAAAATAAATAAATATGTTAACAGAAATTATATCAAAAGTTGAAAGTAAGTTATTATATACAAATTTTACATAAATATATATTAATTACATATAGTTTAATTAACAAAATGTCAGTGTGCGCTCCTGTCCGCGTGTGGTAGTGGTCTTGTTCCACGCGGTTGAAGGGCTGCCCTCCTACACGAGGGCAAAGATCGGTCTGCCTCGCGTTGGATGTTAAGGTTTGGGCGTTGCGTGGCGATGCTGACGGCTTCTGATATCAATAAACGATTGTAGTTGCCTTCCTAGTGGATTATTTTGGTGTTTGTGAGAAGTTCTTGCAAGGATGGTTTTTTATTGTGGTATCCACAAAGTGCAGGTGAATAGCACCTTGGTTTCTGTGGGCCTGCATGCGACGTTTGAGTGTAGTTGTTGTGTGTCCGATATAGCATTTTTGGGGGGACTGACATTGCTCGTCAGCACAGACAAACTTGTAAACTATTTCAGATTCAACCTCTTTCTCCGTCGAGGTTGGAGCCGTAACTATTTTTCATTACCAGTGAGGCCGTAAGATTTGGCTTGCAGTAAATACTTGCTGTTATTTTGTTATATGGTGCTAGGGGGGTGGTTCCTCTTCGCAGTATACCAAGGAGGGCTTTCCTTTCGTCTTCGTGGTGTTTGTTGTATGATATCTGATGGTATATCAGATATCATACAACAAACACCACGAAGACGAAAGGAAAGCCCTCCTTGGTATACTGCGAAGAGGAACCACCCCACTAGCACCATATAACAAAATAACAGCAAGAATTTACTGTGCAAGCCAAATCTTACGGCCTCACTGGTAATGAAAAATAGTTACGGCTCCATCGACGGAGAAAGAGGTTGAATCTGA
>NC_087208.1:81575442-81585353 GCF_015104395.2 Macrobrachium nipponense
TGTTGACAAATGGTTGGAAAAAAGAGGTAGTAAACGATTGTAAAAAAATTATTAGACAATAGATATTAGGTTATGAGAGTACATTTAGCGTGGTTCTTGTTATACAGCTGTGGATGATATGACTGAATGCGAAGAAGCAAATTGCAGAGTAAGTGTGGCGAAGGTATGAGGAGTGCTATAAAAGTACAGAAGAATACAAGAGTTTCTAGGAAATGAGAAATTGGAACGTATGAAGGGACTGGTGAGAAGGCACACTCTCCTTTATGATAGGGAGGTATGATTGAAAAATACATATGAGAAAAAAAAATATTGTGAAATCTATTCAGATGACATACAAATGCCAAATAATAAGAGTTGGATGGGAAAATGAAGTGGTACAATGATGTTGCAGCATCCTGTGTGAATGTTCTAACGCTTCTGAAGGGGCTTTAATGTTGAGGAAGTGTGCAAATGCAAAAAGTGAGTAATTGACGGTGTGTTTTCATTTGCGTAGGCTGTCGATGTGATAATCTTGAAGCCTCTCTTGTGGCAGTGAGTCAACAGTTGTCTTTATTTTCCAGGGTCAACTCTCCTCCAAGAAAAAAAAACTCATAATGTATAATGGATAACATATCCTATCCTTGGCCGCGCAGATTAATGGTGCATTCAGATATATCAAAAGTTTTGTGCTGAAACAATAGTTACATACAGATAAAAAATTCAAACATAGAATTTGCGAAGTAAGCAAAATTAGTGATTACTTGGTGAAAACATATGCATAATCATTATGAGATTAAAGGTTTTCTTTAAGAAGTAAAAAATACAAACAGATGGAACTCCAGCACTAGGAGAAACTCTTTCGGCTCCAGAAAATAGTTGAGAGGGAGAGAGAGAGAGAAAGAGAGAGAGGGAGGGAATCCATCCTAATTTATCCCCTTTCCTCAAGGCCTCCCTTCGACAGGATTGGCATCAATACCATCTGTTGCTGAATCCTGTCATTAAAAAAAAAAATAAAAAACAAAAACAAAACCTCCATACTGACTTTGGCTGACACAGGAAATTGGAACGGAGGCTTTATTTGAGAAGGTCAAATATTCTCTGCTTTTCGCCAGATTCCGTTTAGATTAACGTAAACTACCATGGTTATATGTATTTCATACATATATACATACATACATACATACACAAATTCATGTAAGTATATATGTATGGATGTATACACAACATGTTGCAAATTTTGCATGTATGTGAATGCATACAGACACCTTAAACCATATCTATTTATGTATATGAAAAGACTATGCATTTCCATTGGATATATACACACACACAGATATATATATATATATATATATATATATATATATATATATATATATACATATATATATATATATATATATATATATATATATTATATATATATATATATATATATATATATATATATATACATATATATATATATATATATATATATATATATATATATATATATATCTGTGTGTGTGTATACATATATATATATATATATATATATATATATATATATATATATATACATATATATATATATATATATATATATATATATATATATATATATATATCTGTGTGTGTGTATATATCCAATGGAAATGCATAGTCTTTTCATATACATAAATAGATATGGTTAAGGTGTCTGTATGCATTCACATACATGCAAAATTTGCAACTGTTGTGTATACATCCATACATATATACTTACATGATTTTTATCATATCACCGTCATTCATATACATGCTACAATGTCCTTTAATATAAAATTCGCTCTACCTCGTAAAACTGATATATTTTCGTATATGTTAACGGAAGGGGAATTCTTTAGTTGACAATAATTTCGTCCTCTCGTGGATTAAACAAGCGGACAGAGGAGAGGTCAGGACTTCAGTGACATTACCAACTTGGCCAACAAGTGAGGTTGTGGGCCGAGTCGGTGACTTCACTGAAGTCTTGATTTCTCCTCTGTCCGCTGGTTCGAATCCACAAGAGGACGAAATTATTATCAGCTAAAAAATTCCCCTTCGGTTAACATATACGAAAATATATCAGTTACGAGGTAGAGCAAATTGGATATTAAATGACATAGGTAGATTATTGCATATATATACTTATATACATGAATTAATGCCTTGTTTACCTTTATATGTTTACATACATACTCTTACATACTTTCCTAATGAGATGCAAAACTTATAAGAGAACGACATAATATATTATGAATCTTTCATGCACCCAGAGTTCAAACCCCCTCGTTGTTCCGTGATCGTGACGGCGTGAGTGTGTCAAATCTTATGAATTGGTTCATAGTTCTGGAGCGAAAGACCAGAACAAAGGGTAAGGTGTATTGCCGCTTCACTTCCACAGAGAATAGCAGTATAGTTTCTGAAGTATTTTTGTCGAAATGATGAATGCAAAATTCTCCTTTTTCATGTTGACTCAAAATGAAAAATGGGATAAGGTTAGTATTTCAACAGAGACATTGCACAGAAACTACAGACTTTAGTCTTTAGAAGAAAGCTCAAAGTTCTAAGAGCAAATGGTAAAGGGTTTAGGATTCAAGCCAGTTGTCCTCATATACTCAGATAAAAAAAAGTACCGTGAAATACAGTATAATTCATTCATTCACTCTTCTTCTTCTTCTTCTTCTATTATTATTATTATTATTATTTTTTATTATTATTATGTGAGCTATCAAACGGGTCGAGCCTATGGCCCTTTAAAAGACGACCATTTTTTTTTTTGTAATAGGGGCACGTATACTCATCGCAGTCTATTACGACGAGCAGTTTTTGCTATATATCTGGCGACACATATTGTCGCCATAACTACTGCGCGGAAATCATGCAAGAACGGCCATTCTCCTAGATAAAGCCGTTTGTTAATGGTATCAAGAAAGAAGATAACCTAAGTTCAGAAAAGACCTGGAGCCTCAGCGCCTAGCTTCCTGAATATAGTGACGGAAATGAAACTACTTTCTGAAGAAATCATAGTCCTTTTCACATATTTTTATGAAATTTGCCCTACACCAAGCGCTGGCTTAATAATTGAACTGTCGCATCTCTCGTGTCCTTACTTTCATGCTGTCATAGGCATCGAGGCGGGGAAACGGAGGACGCTGTTGTTTCAGTTAAATTGTCAAAGTAGAAGTTTGCAATCCAGTTTGAGCGTGTAGGGGTAGCTTTGTATTGAAAGACTGGCCTGTGGTGTGAAATGAGGGACTTACATGATTACCGAAAAACTAGCCCTCACTACTGTAGTACTGACAACCTTTTTCATCGTGTGTGGGGAAGTGTGAACTGTGAAGTATATTGTCAGTGGCATAATATTTCGAGAATGCGGTTGCGTCTGTGAACTGGCTATTGATGTCAACTTCACGGGAAGATTAGACTTTATGGTTGGAGTTTATTGAACTCTATAGAGGGCAACCTTCATTATGGAAAATAAAAAGTGCTGACTATTCTGATAGACGTAAAAAGGCAGCGTCTCATGATATTTAGTTTCAAAATTACAACAGAAAGATAGTTTAGCCAAGAAAAATTAACAGCATGCGTTCTGTTTTTCGTAAAGAGTATAGAAAAAAATAATCAACTCGTAGAGATCAGGTGCCAGCAGCGAGGATTTGTACCATCCAACATTAAGGTACTTTCAATCAATGATGTTCCTCAAGGACCAGGAAACTCCAAGAGAATCTGTGGATAATATTGATGAGGTAAGGAAAATTTCCCATTCCATATAGTTACGTTTATTACGATAAAAAAATCATTTCCATAATTTCAAATAGTAAATGCATAACTGAAAAAAAGAATCTTTGTATTATTGTAAATGAAAATACACTTAGTTTCATAAAGAAATGTTTATAAAATGTACATAGATTAAAACAGTGTTGTATAAAGAATGAATGGAGCAATTGATATATATATATATATATATATATATATATATATATATATATATATATATATATATATATATATATATATATATATATATATATATATATATATATATATATTTATATATATATATATATATATATATATATATATATATATATATATATATATGTATATATATATATATATATATATATATATATATATATATATATATATATATATATATATATATACGTGTGTGTTATAGTATATATTTAAATTGTTGACCGATGGTTGACAAGTGGATGTGATGAACAATGACATTCTTTGAAACGATAGGTGTCACCATTTTGACTTTCGTGGAAACAAGGGGAAGTCTTAAAAGGACAGATTCTGCGTTAGCTCCGAAAATGTTGACGCAAACACTTGGGTGGCGCCGGGTGGAAGTCGCTGCCTAAGCAAAGTAGATCACGTCTTATGTCCGTGCATAAGCGATACCAAGGATCTGGTTTTGAGTAGATTTTGTGGGTGTGATAATAAGTTGTTATGACGTCATGCATCTATTTCAGTGCAATGAAGTTGTGACGAATAAATGACGTCATATTATGGGAAGTGTCTTGGGAGAAAGTTCGTGCTTTTGTACACACGAGCTATTTCCCCTACATAATTGGAAGGTAAGATAACTAAGATGGAGAAACACCCGAAGTCGAAGAAGAGACTGGCCTTAATTTTAAGATGGCCATTTTACAGCTGGAATGGGTAAGCGTATTTTTATGCCCGAGTGGTTTTTTTTTTTTTTTTTTTGGTTTTTTTTTTTTTTTTTTTATATTCGAAACCTTAAATTTAGAATGCACTTTCCATATGACTTTTATTTATGTCATTTTGATTTATCTGCAATTTATTTATGTGGGATCTTCTTTTTTATTTATTTATTTATTTATATTTTCTCCCCAGATGGTTCTGGCAATGGGAACTAATCTGGTGAATTTGATAGGAACTTAACTGATAGTTCCGTAGATATGGTGTGGGGAGACCATAACTTTTATATTTGCCTATTTTATGACTAAACTAATGTTAGTTATTGTATAGAAAGAGGTGGACGGGTTTGGTTCGATCCCCAGGGTTATTTGGATAATAGTGGTGAATTATTTGGATTTTCAATTTTGACTTATTCAGTTAAAATATTTTTCCTTTGAGAATTTGACTTGTTTGGTTAATCTTTCTATTCTTAAATAAATGTATTTTTGTAGTTCACGAGTCTGATTTAGCTACCTTAGGTAATTATGTGAGGTCGGTTGGATTGGTTGTTGAGAGAGAGAGAGAGAGAGAGAGGAGAGAGAGAGAGAGAGAGTCACACAGTGCCAAAACACCTCGATTAGGTAAGTTTTACATCCTTCCTGCTCCCCACTGAGAAAGGGGTGACACACACACACACACACACACCCACACACACACCACACACACACACACACATATATATATATATATATATATATATATATATATATATATATATATATAAATTTATATATATATATATATATATATATATATATATATATATATTCTATATATATATATATATATATATATATATATATATATATATATATATATATATATATATATTTATATATACTATATATATATATATATATATATATATATATATATATATATATATATATATATCTTACAAGTGTGTAAGGGTTTTCTAATTTGTGTAGTTTAATAAAAAGGGGGGGGGGGTGGGGGGGGGTAAGATATATATAAAGTTTAATGGCTGTATACAAATATGATTATGTGAAGCTTAATGGTAAAAATTTTTGGTTCTCTATTATTATATATGTTTTATATGTAGTTCTTCAATTGAAAATGAATATTTGTTTTTGGTTTGAAACTTGTTTTGCTCCAAATATTCCTTCCGCAGTGAAGTTCATATTGCTTTGGACGTTTCAGGTATAATTTTCCCGTAGTGATTGGGCAGAAATGATGGTCGTGAACTTTAAAATCCTCGTACTTCTTCCTGTTACGACGAATCTCAGTGTGGCTATCAACCTTTCATGGGCTCATATGGATTTTCTCATACAGGTATCTTGTTTTTTTTTTTTTATGAAGGCTTTATTATGGAGAGCAATTCCAGAAATATCTCATGGCCATTCTAAGATAATTAAACCAGTTGCCTGCTCAAATAATAATTATGACAAAATTTGCAGTTCAAGTGAGATAGCTTTTGTCTTTTCAACAACCAGTCTTTTGTCCATTTTTCTCGTTTGCGTTTATTTTTAATTAACATCATTACCAACACACCAGCTGTGCTCAAAGTGTCTCCATATCTTCTGGCTGTCCTCTCACCACACAAGCACAAGAAGAACTGAGAATATACCTGCTAGCCGAAGTAAATAATTGTGTGTGGATTGGACTGCAGTTCTTTAGTCTTTCAGTTCATTGGAGTGAGCATGTATTGGGGCCCTAAGAACGTTCTCTGTCCTCTGCTAACTCTCCAGACGCTGCTTCAGTTTATGGCTCATGCGAACAAGTATCGTTAGATTCTTCGACCAGACTTTTTCTATGTGTATGTATGTGTGTGTGTTTGCGTCAAATACTTAGTCTTCTGATAGTTTCCTAAAAGCTTTCAGTTTGCTAAACTGGCACCTTTGAAATTCATGTTTACTTGACGTAACATTACCGTTTTATATGGTATAGACGCATTGACACACATAGTATATATATGAATATTTATCACATCACCGTGATTCATATAAATCATTCGAGCTACATATGTCCTTTGATATCTAATTCGCTCTACCTCGGAATTGATATATTTTCATATATGTACCGAGGGGGAATTTTTAGTTGATAATAATTTCGTACCCCCATGGGATCGAACCACCGTCCAGTTGGATGGGGAACGAAATCAGGATCTGACAGTGACGCTACCGAAAAACGGCTATCAGAGAGGCTAAAGGTTTATATCGATTCTGACCATTACAAATCAACGCCGATCTCGTTGTATTTGTAATTAGAATCGATATATATATATATATATATATATATATATATATATATATATATATGAATAAATTAATCACGAAGTATATAAAACGTGATCCTATGTATAGATAAAGGTTTTGCCACGGAGGAAAAATGAAAGGCGAAAGAGCCAAGAACTTTCGGTCTAACACGACCCTTTACTTAAGCACAACTGATCATACAGAGCAAAAAACATAGTAAAAAGTAGGCTTAATATCCAAACTGACATTACAAGATTAGCATAAGGTCGATTTCCCTCTACAGAAACGAGGAAAACGCCTGAGGGCAAGATTAGCGATTTTTAGGCAGCCACACCTGTTGACCTCACACGAGGTCAACAGATGATTCATCCAGAAAACAATACATTTTGGAAAACAAGGAGGCAGTACGATTTGAGTACCATGAAATTTACAAAAATGTTCAAAAAATGTGTGAAAAGACGAAAATAAGATATAAATTTAGCGAGCAAGAAAGAAAGAGAGAGAGAAGAGAGAGAGAGAGAGAGAGAGAGAGAGAGAGAGAGAGAGAGAGGAGATGGAAGTCTGCTTGGGAATGATGGATGAGAACAGACTATAAGGGGATGAATGCGGTGTTGTTAAGCTGGTACACACTAGTCATTTCTTGCTCGTGGTTTTGGCCAGCATCCAGCCGATGCTCGCGAGCAAAAGTGTTGTATCGTCACACTAGGAACTCGTGGTTTCGAGGAGCCGTAGGAAAAAGTAAACAAAACTGATCATCTATATCATCATGGCGCCCAGAAATTTGTCGGACTGTTGCAAGATGCGCTGCAGTGGTTTATTTCTCGGAAACTTACGATAATGCAAGAGTAACAAAAAAACGTTTGTGGGTTCAAGAGTGGCTCAGGAGAGTACGTCCTATCAGCAGCAGCCATCTTGTTTGTTTACACTATGCTGTGGCTCGCGGCTCGTGCTGGCTGCTTTCCGTCCTGTTCGGAAGCAAGAATCTCGAGCTAAAAAGCTCCGGTTTTTCATTCTCGGCAGCAACGGCTCGCTGCTCGAGAAAAAAATGCCTAGTGTGAGGCCAGCTTTACTACCTCTCTACTGTGTCCATAAGATCCATCGTCCTCTCAGTTGACAACGTAACACCCGAATTGCCACCCCATTTCTCATTTACTTTTGTACTTTGAGTTGCCTTTCGTCTACATACTAACTCATTTCTTTTCTCTGAGGAGAGAAGAGAGAAAGAGAGGGGGGGTGGGGGGGGGGTGGGGGGAGGGGTTTGCTGAAGAAACTCGTTATTTGAAGAAACCCCGTAAAGAATAGATACAATAACGTGACCAAGATTCGTCCAGGTTGCCTTTTAAGATACGTTTAACACAGTTGCTGCCCAGGTTGTTGGAATATTTACGCTTTGAGGTTCATCCATAGTGACGCTGGTGCTCTAAGAAGGAGGGGATTGGTGGAGGATGGGGCGGGTGACGCCAGGTATTTTTCATCTCGATCAACGAAAGAATGTTAATTTTTTCGGCTGAATTTATATCACCTCTCAAAACCCACGACAACGTCAATATTATCAATGTCAATAGTTCATAAAAATTCCAAGACCGTATTTCGTTATTATAAAGCCAACGTTAGGTTTTTTTTTTCCTCTTCTTCTTCTTCCTCTACTTCTTCTTCTTATTGCATCTCCTGGGCTGCGGAAAACTATTTTTAATCAGCTGTAAAAAAAAAAAAAAAAAAAAAAAAAAAAAAAAAAAAAAAATCTATACGTTACTTAAGAAAAACGGAATAATATCTGGGATACAAAGAAATATTTTATTTTAGTATTGAATATGCGTAAAATTTATGTACATAAAAGTTAAAACACATTTCCATGCACCATTCTGTAGTACTTACTTTTTTTTTTTTTTTTTTTTTTTTTTTTTTTTTTTTTTTTTTTTTTACTTTTTCATAAGTGATATTTCAATAGAGGTCTTTCACGTTCACAGTTGATCCTGCCGAGAGCAGCCAGATTCGCTGAACAGCAGCACCGATATGCAGTAAATGTTCCTCCTCTCGAGCTGCTCAGTTTCAGAGATCATTTATTCGTCGCACCGTTGTACTACAACTGGAACTTCAAAGGTCCAAGCGAAGATGCAATACATTACTACTCTAATACCATTCTCCATTAATTTTGATACAGTTTTATCGATTTATCAATTTATTAATTCATATTTTCTTTCTTTATAAGTGGGATCTCTTCTTTCTGTATTTCACTTTACTCCTCTTGCTTCATCGTCATGAACACCGTACTCTTTGGAAGCTAAAATTTTAGTGGGTCCTGTGGGCTTGTTCCATATGAATAGGGTTCATCTGCTGATGTTATAATTATAATATATATATATATATAGTACTATATATATATATATATATATATATATATATATATATATATATATATATATATATATATATATATATATATATATATATATATATATATATATATATATATATATATATATGTATATATATATATATATATATATATATATATATATCTATATATATATATATATATATATATATATATATATATATATATATATATATCCCATTTTGTCATTCAGTAGCGTCCTATTTGACAAAGAAACAGGCAAGGTATGCCTGTCTCTCTCAATATCATAAATAGTTTTGATCTCAGCGTCAATAAGCTGCGGGCTACAGACAACCAGAGCCCTTAAGAAACATCCAGAAAAATCAGGGAATTTCAAATTTTGATGTGACTGGAATAATAATAAACAAAAGAGTCAATGTTAGTCGATTTTCGAAAGATTGAAAACGTGAACATTATATCATTTCTATGGACGGTTAGACCAAGAAAGTTCAAATTACAATTTCTTTCTTCCTCTACGTTAAATTTTATAGAAGGGACTAGATTATTGAGCTTAATCAGAAATTCGTGGATATTTTCGTGAAATGGCCAAATACAGAAAATATCCACATACCTAAACCATATGACGTTTTGGGGTAAAATTCGTG
>NC_087208.1:81588353-81608353 GCF_015104395.2 Macrobrachium nipponense
CACCAGAGTTCAAGAACAGGGAGCAGCATTTGTCTGAAAGGTGCAAAACAGCCAGCATAAGGTTGTGGGAGAATAGACCTTAAAGCTAAGACAACCTTAGGGTCCAACCAGCAGCACATGCATCCCCGTGACCTGCCTTTCTCTACTGATTTGCCTAAATTCCCCCAAAGTCGTACAATGTGAGGGGTAAAAATGGCAGCCTCATCTATCATAATTTGAATTACTGAGCTCTGGCGGGAAACAAAGGCGGTATTATATTATATATATATATATATATATATATATATATATATATATATATATATATATATATATATATGTAAGTAGTATGTGTGTGTGTGTGTGTGTGTGTGTGTGAGTCCGTGGGCATACCAGCCTAGGTGTATTCAAAAGCGTCTAATACTGTTTGTGACAGTCAATTTCTCATCTTTCACGGTCCTGTATCCTTTCGAAACAGGAGTAGTGAAGAAGAATGGGAACTGAAATGGAAAGACAACTCTCTCTCTCTCTCTCTCTCTCTCTCTCTCTCTCTCTCTCTCTCTCTCTCTCTCTGGGAAACCTTTTATATAACTGTAAGTTTATACACGAAAGCCCCACTTTTGCAAATGGAGTCGTTTGCCAAATACTTTTAGTATTGGACACCCTGTCTCTTTCATTTTCAGCAAAAGCTTCATCTCTCCATCTCTGCCATCCATACACACACACACACACACACACCACACACACACACACACACTTAGCGGGGACCTCAAAAGCACTTCTCATCGGCCTTTACTTGAAGGAACATTACTCTCTCTCTCTCTCTCTCTCTCTCTCTCTCTCTCTCTCTCTCTCTCTCTGTCAACACATGCCTCTCGAAAACAGCTTTCTTGGGCATAGAGTGAGATTTGAGGGTTCCTATTTATTTGTCCTACTGTATTTCCTTTTACTGATCTCGCCTATTTAATGGAGTGTGTGTATGGAAGTTAGAGTGGAGCGTGCGAGCAAATGTTCTCATTCTGTGAAGTAGAGTGTTTGTCGTTGCGTAGTGGTAGTAGTAGTAATGTTCTCTATTTGTTATAATACTATTAGTTTTTGTTGTTCCATTATCGTTTCAGTAAATATCCAGCAATTGTAATAATAACAGCAGTAGCAGTGGTAACCAGCTATATAATCAAGGTAATTCACAACTCTGCTTCAGATAAAGAATAACAGCGTTGGGACAGCTTGTCTCTGACAGTTGTTGCTGAAATGACAATAATACCCATGTACTTTTGCCGTTGTTTCTGCTTTGAAAAGCCGATGATAGATGTGGCAAGGTCACTCATTACTCTCATGACATGAACATTGAGGGGTTAAGTTTTTTTTGTATTATGGCATTTTCAGATCCCTGATGGCTGGTGCAGTTCTCGTTAGACCTGCCTTCCAATGCATTGTAGGTCACTTAGTCAACTAGTGCGCAAAAATTGCCGATTTGTTCTGTTTTGAATTGCCTCTTCAGTATCATAAAACTGGGAGGATATTTATGATATTGTGTAGGGTTATGATTGGTCTTCATCATATATAAAAATATTTTGAATAAGTCCATTTTCTTTTGAGATATAAGTGCTGAAATTTCATGGGTAAAATTTTTTCCAAAATTCCTATTCTTCGCTCACTATAACCAATTTTTACTCATTATCTAAATCGTTGATGGTTTAAGAGACTGGCTTATATATGTCAGTATCTTAGATCTTGTGAAAATTTTAATCTAAGATATGTTCTTGAGAAATGTGTTTTTACCATAGATTTTAAGCACCTAAGGATAAATACACACTAATTAAAAGTATCTGGGCCTTTAATTAACCTTTCCATCACATGCTTACTTCTAGATTTTAAAGGAACACTTAACATTGCTCAGGTATAATTAAATGAAAGATGTAGTACGTCTCTTGAAAGAACCTAATGCAGAGAAATGAACTAAAGAAGCATTTTTTTCAGATAATTACAGAAAAGGGATGATTAAAGAAAAGCGGAAATAAAAAAAGTTACTAGGAAATGGAAAACCAAATTTTTTGGCCTTTTTGAGATGCCCTGGTACCTCCAAAACCACCATTTCTTGCAGGTACTGGGTATGATACTTCCTCTACATCAGGGATGATATATAATTCCTCGGATTAATGTCCTTAATCTGCGCGTAGAGAATAAAATGCAACTAACTGTAGCGTGATTATAACGAAGCATGGCCCATATAAGTTTTGTATTTACGCTTTATAATTTCCTGCTTCCTTGGACTCTTTGGTGTTTTTTTGTTTCTAAAGTTCCTGTATAAAATGTTTACTAGACAGGAGAAAGCTCTGTCTAATACAGTCCTCAGAATCTTAGGGCGATGTCCAGGCCTCCTTTCTCGATAGAATTTGTGATGTAGCATTATGCAGCTTTTTCTATTTGTTTTCGGTGTACTCTGATGTGTAAAAGGGGAACTTGAGCTATTAGGCGTACATGTAAGATCACATAGAGACATTCCATGTTTAAAAGTCATTACTAGGTGTACGAACAGTCCTTTCTTGATTATTGGTCAAAAGGTACCTTTAGATACATTTGAAGCAGTGGAGTTTAGCCAAATAATTGAAAACTATATCACAAAGAGACCCTATATAATCTGAACTGTTTCAGTCTTTGGCTCTCTGTCGTGCCATTCAAGATGGGTTCTGTCTGGGATGATCAAGAAATAACAAGATGGGATTCAATTTGTAAAGAAATTTCCTGGCACTCACCCTGATTGATACCGTCAAATATGGTCGAAGTATGTTTTTTTCTGCAGCTGAAGATTCTAGTTTACTATAATCAGGAGCATCGGGATTAAAGGGCATTAACCGATACTTTGCAAAACCAGCTTTGATATTGTCTGGTGTCACATTCTTGTGATAAACTAGCAGGCACACTTCTGCAAAGTTAACTTGTCTCAATACCTCTTCTGGGTGCTACTTTTCCCAGTGTTTTGCAGCTTTTGCCAGTCGTTCGTTTCTTCAATGGTCCAAATGCTGCCCAGTCTGGAGGCTGCATAAAGTGGGTAATATATTCTTGTCCTAATACAATTTTTTGGGGGGGGATAGTTTTGGGGGTGACATCTTGTATCACTCTAATCATATATCTGAAAAAAGGTACTTAGGCTAGCCTGCATAAATAAAAATAAAATGTTAGTATAGCTTAAGGAGAGAACATGAAATATAAACTGAACGTTAGTATTCCTTAATGAGAGAATATGGAATATGAACATTTTTAATGCTGCTAGTTAGTACGTATTCCGACCTCCCTTTTGTAAGAACGTTCAGTTAGTTTCCACTCACGTACATTTTGTTTGTATGTGCGTATAAAATGTATTAGTCTAGAGGAAATGGGTTCGAACCTGGTTTTGTGGTATGAAGAAGGGTTTATTGTTGATTCTGGTGCTCTGACATGTCCTCAACAGGAATCAGTTGGGTGCCACTCTAGCACTCTTGGGGAAAAAAATTACTGTCCAAAAACAAAATGGCCGTGACTCGGCATGTCGCCAACACTAAATGTCAAACCTTTTTCAATACTGTTGACAGAAAGGTGATCTTGGCGTCTATACCTATGTTTTTCGAGTCAACGAAGTCGTTGCTGCTCACTAATTAAGAGTATCTACATCAGTAATGGTTTACATTCGTCCAAAAGGGTGATAGTTTGAAAACAAAGCAGTGACTTTATTGTGGTATGTGCACTATATTAACATTTAGTGGCAATCCAGATTACATACTGCTTAGAAATAATTATTTTGATATCAAATTCATAAATGTTAATTTTGCATAGCCTTGGATTATGGTACATAAGAATGAAGCAGTACAATTATGCTTATTAATCAAATCGGGAATGACCATGACCTAAATAGATAGTGTCTTGGAGTCATAAACATTAAGCTTACTTCCATTATCACGTACTTCTTTCTAGCACTTTTGTCCCTGCATTATATTAATACAGGTCACATGTAATATTAACTTTTGCTTAAAGTAACATAAAATCTGAACGCAGTGTATGGTTAGAGTCCTTCAAATGTTACGTTAATCATCATCAATCATAAGTTCAGCCTCTTCTTCCTGCGATATTATTCTCCAGGGTGACAATAACAGAACATTGAACATGACATCTGAACACCCGGACAACTACGTCTGCTGGTAGAACATGCACACATCAAGGAACAAGTACATGTGATTAAATGGAAAATTTCAATTGGAGCGGGAGATATATTATCTGGTAACATGACTGGGAAGAGCATATAATTTCTCTTGGGCCATCCATACATTACAGGATCAGCAGTTTCAGCAGGTTCACTGATGAGTGACGATTTCCACACTAATGTCTGATAATGTACTTGTAAGACATGGTGCATGAAAACTTCTTGAGTTGGTGGCAGTGACTTCAGTTTTGGAGCAATTGACAATTTGTTTACCATTTTTGTCATCCATACATCATGGCATGTCTCTGACATGTTTTTCCAACATGTAGAGCCATAACATATTACCCTGAACAGTGTTTCTTCAGTGACAACATCTTCCATGGAAACATCTTGCTTACCCATAACTTCAGTGGCTTACTGTTATTAAGTATTTCCAAAGTGGTTGCTATTCCTACGCCATAGAGGAACGAGATAGAATCGCAACCACTTAATGTATGCACTCCAAGAAGAAATTTGCAGTATTACTGTGGTTGGTTGCTGTAGCTTTTATTTATACAGTTCTTCGGCCAGTAATTGAACTCTGCATAATCACCTTACAGGTGAGATTTTCTTTGCTGTAGAAGTGCGGGAGAAGAACAAAGGTGTCCCTTTCATCAGAAACCACATAGGTGCTTGATGCACCCCTGGCTGCCAAGTACACCAACTGATTAACTATGATAAAATAAGTTAGGTAAATATTGCTAATGGCACCGTGAATGTAGACAGCTCACATCATTTTTTGTTTTCTGATGAGAAAACAAAAAATGAAAGATTTTGAAGCAGGATGGCAAACTAGTTTCCATGGCCCCCTACTAAAGAATGTAAAAACAATGACTTCTAACAAAAAGTTGATGAAGATTGGTGGTACACCTGTAATTCACACTGAGATAATATATACAAGGGTCATTGGCCTTCAGCAGTCCAGAAACCTGAACATCAAAGATGTTCTTACTTATGAATTACCTGTTGTACCGGCTACACTTTTTAATGAAAATGGTCACTTGAGATCACAAGCTAAAGCTACACTCCTAACCAAATTACAAGTTGGATTATAAGCCATCATATCAACCCTCCAGGTGCCTATATCATCGACGGGTGTGCCTTGCTTTGGACTGTTCGTTGGCCATCGAATGGTACTGTTGAAGACTATGTGTAGAACTTCTTGGGAAGCCTCTGACACTTTCTACAAATGTGTCGTGTACATCTGATCTTTGATAGATATGAACCAAATAATACCAAGGGTGCCAGTAGTTCAAACAGTGCTGATACAAACTCTAGTCGTCAACATTCACTGACACTCAGGACACCTCTGCCAGCCCAGAATGTAGTGCAAACTGTCACCTACAACAAAGACTAGCTTATCACTCTGATCACCAAATTTCTCATTGATCATGTAGAAGACAACACTAATGAACTTATCATCACTGCCGAACATCCGGTCTCCATATCCATCAGGAACGAACAAGTAAGGAGACAAACTAATCTTTGTAACACTCATGAGGTTGCTCATGTTATCATAGTGAATCAGTTGGTATATTTGGCATCAAGCACCTCTATGGTTTCTGATGATACAAACATCTTTGTTCTTTCCTGCACTTCTACTGCAAAGAAAAACTCGCCTGTGAGGTGATTATGCAGTCCCATTGCTGGCCAAAGAACAGTAGATATGAAAGGTACAGCATCCAACTACCTCATTCCTCTGTGGTGTAGAAAAAACAACTGCTTTGAAAATACTTAATAGTAGTAAGACACTGAAGTTGTTAGGTATGCAAGATGTTTCCATGGAAGATGTTGTCACTGAAACAACACTGTTCATGGCAACATGTCATGGTTCTAAATGTTGAAAAAAACATGTCAGAGACATGCCATGATGGATAGATGACAAAATTGGCAAATCAGAAGTTGCCAATTGCTCCAAAACTGAAGTCTCTGTCACCTACTTCAGAAGTTTTCATGCATCATGTCGTTACTCATCAGTGAACCTGTTCCATTTACAATTCTCCAAATGATCAAGTGTACTTGCTCCTTGATGTGTGCATGTTCTACCAGCAGATGTAGTTGTATGGGTTCAGTCTTCTGTGGTTGTCACGCTGGAGCAGATTATAATAATGTTAATAATCTGAGCATAGTATCACAGGAAGAAGAGGAGGAACTTATGATCTGATGATGGTTAACGTAACATTTTAAGTGCCCTAGCCATACACTATGTTCTGGGTTTATATTACTTTTAAATAATAGTTAATGCCATATGTGGCCTGTATAAATATAATGCAGGGACAAAAGTGCTATAAAGAAATATGTGCTAATGGAGGTGAGCTTAACGTTTATGACTCCAAGACAATATTGCACAATCTATTTAGGTCAAGGTCATATGTGATACTTAAAAAGGAGTTATTACCCGATTTGATTAATAAGCAAAATTGTACTGCTTCACTCTTATGTACCATAATCCGAAGCTATGCAAAAATATAATTTATGAATTTGATATCAAAGTAATGATTGCTAAGCGGCATGTAATGTGAATTACTATTAAATGTTAATATAGACTACATACTACAACAATGTCACTGTTTTTTTTCACAAACTATCACCTTTTTGGTGAATATAAACCATTTCTGATGTAGATACTCTTAATTAATGAGCAGCAATGATTTTCTTGACTCCAAAAACATAGGTATAGCCGCCTAGATCACCCTTCTGTCACGTTGTAGCGATTTTGTTTTTGGCCCGTAATTTTTTTTCCCCCAAGAGTGCTAGAGTGGCACCCGACTGATTCCTGATGAGGATATATCAGAGCACCAGAATCAGAGGCTGCTGTGGTAGTGTATTTCACTCGCCCCAGATCCATACCGACACCTTTGAATAAGGTGAGTGAGTCAGAATATTCTGACATGTCCAATTTAGCAGTTCTCTGGTATTATAGTAATATTTTACCTTAGAAATAGCGCTAAGGGAACGTATTTCACTGGGCGACACGGATTCCTCGCCCAGAAATAGATTTTTCCTACGTCAAAATCCCTTTTGGCTGTCGGACTATGTGTTGAAATGAGTATTAAATGGTTGTGAGGTACCACAGGCTCAGTGGAAGGTCACTCATAAAATTCCCAAGGGAAAGCCACTCTTTTGATGTCGGTATTTAAGGTGAGGCTAGGATTTCCTTTAATGCTAGTTATAACCTTCTAGAGAAAAAGTTGAAATATTATGTAATAATTGGAATTCATTCACTCTTTTTCAATATCAGCAGTATGCTAAAACTTATCTTCCGCAATGTAAGAAATTAGTGTTGATTGTAAGTTGTTTTCAAGAATATTTTAATATCGTTTCTATTTAAGAAATATGCATGTAAGTATATGATATATTGACATAGTCATTGAGATGTATTTTGTTAATTAGATTTTCATATCTAGATCATATTCCTGAAAGGGGCGGTTTTTTTTCTGTAACTGATTACAGAAAAAAAAACTGCCTGAGTACTAATAGACTAGTAGCTTACGGATTGGCTAAATAACCTAATCTGATGAGAAACGTTACCATTTAAAATCAACAAAGCACAGTATATTGGAGAGAGAGAGAGAGAGAGAGAGAGAGAGAGAGAGAGAGATGAATAGTAATTGGGATAGATACCTAAGGAAATCAAGGGTCTCAAACAGTGCAAATGGGTCTTCCCTCTTCTGTCATCTTTTAGGTTTTTTTCACTCTGATCTTCTTTCCGTTTGACACCACTTTCTTTTCTAAACTAAGGTAAGGCAAGCTGAGATACGTTATGGAAAGCTAATTCAAATCAAGTTTATCTGAACTACCACACTCAATATGGGTTACTTACGGTAAGCTATGCAAGTTAAGCCAGTCAAAGCCCAACTAACCTGTATAAACCTAACATACTTTAAGGTGGATAACATGAGCCAAGTCAGGCTAAGCCAAGGTAAAGCGTAATTAGTAATCATTGTTGTAAGGGAAAAACACGAAGGCCGAAGGGATCTATTCGGTATCGTTCGGAGGTAGAGGAGGCTGGTGGATTGGTGCCTACCTTTCCAACCCCCGCCCCCACCCCCCACACCAGGAGGCAACATCGGATTCCCATAACATGTTTTATTCTTGCCCTTGAACAAACGTTGCGATATGACGCCAACATTTGGACGATGCCGTGGTACTCGTTTAAATAACTTAAAAGCACTTTTTTACACCAGCTTAATTATTCACTGACTTTTTTGTTGATATCTCTTTTACAAATTTACTTTTGTATTCCCTGTATTTATGAATTGTTTTTAATCATCCACATTTTCTCACTACTGTGTGTTACTTTGGAAAATGTACATATACAGTTAAACTTTTTCATTTGGTTTACTTTCATTGCTCATACATTGTATTTATTTGTTTTTATTTTATTGTGAAATTTCACGCACACGTGCACACATACCTATTTCTTTATATGTATAACGTTTTTATTCTGCTATATATCATTATTCCATCTCATTTTTAATCATTATTTTTGTGTGGATAAACTTGCCTCGGTGCGAAACTTCGAATATTCAGAAGGTTTCCTCGTCTTGAAGTCACTCTTTGGGTGACGAAACGTTTATAGCCTTTAAGGGTTTCTCATAAAGGGAAGGTCTCTCTCTCTCTCTCTCTCTCTCTCTCTCTCTCTCTCTCTCTCTCTCTCTCTCTCTCCAAAGCTCTTCGGGGTATAATAGTTAAATTTTTAATATATCACTTTTCTACTGCAACCCAAACATGTCTCAATTTAGTTTAATCTCTCTCTCTCTCTCTCTCTCTCTCTCTCTCTCTTCCTCTTCTCTCCAATGCTCTCTCTCTCCAATGATATACATACAAAGCAATTCACTTATTCATGAATCCTCTTGCTGCCAGGCATTTTCCTTACATTGGATTATATCTGCACCTTTATAGTTATTGCTATTTTGTTTTGTATTTTTATTTTTAGTGGTTTTCTTGATTGATGTTTTTCTTGGGGTCAATGTTTAGATAGTTTTATTGTTATACTTATTATTAGCGTCATCGCCTTCTCCAGGTAACCTGGGGGGGCGGGGGGTTGGGGGGGGGGGGCGGGGGGGGGGTTTGTAAAATTTTCATCCCTGACGTCCAGCCAGTGTTGGTTTGCGAGTTATTAGAATATTTTGAGACCAGATGTGCATAGTTTAATGAAACTGTGAAAACATCCACTGAAAGACCAGCTCCCGATGGTCAACTTTTTCTGCCGTGGCATACGTAGGATTATGCGTCATTAGGAATTCTGGAGAACGGACTATTGATTAAGATGAAACTTGGTAAAATCATTAATTACGCGAACCTACCCCGCAAAGAACCAGCTTTTGAGGGACATGTTAAAATATGAACATTTATTGTAATAGTAAGGTTTATCTATCCACCTTTAATGAATCTGAACTGTGCAAACCCTCACCATACGTCGACTATTATGTTTCTGTCATCAAGCATGGTGGTAACTATGCAGGAAAAAAAGAACCTGATGGATAGAAATATTAGCTACTAGGTGTTGCTTCGGTGGTCGTATGTGCACCAGTATGCTGCTGCTGATTGTTCTTGTTTTCGTAGTTTTTCTATTATTTGTCCGACGTCTGTCAATCCAGTTCGGACCACAATGACTCATCTTTAGATAGAAAATAAAAAATTAAAAAATAACAATAATGGGGGGATTCATGATCTTGTATACCAGCTAACATTTCTTTTTTTCTTTACTTACCTACAGCAATTATCCGGGGTCTGCACGTTGGCTTAGAAGCACATCATACCACGTAAAATCTTCTATAGTTTTTGTCCAAAGCAATGATCCTATTATTATATATATATATATATATATATATATATATATATATATATATATATATCTATAATATATGTATAATAAAAGGAGCCATAAAAACACTAAAATATAGAGAGAAAAAATAGTATATTTCAGAGACTGCTGTCTCTCTCTTCAGAGACAGCAGTCTCTGAAATATAGTATTTCTCTCTCTATATTTTGGTGTTTTTATGGGCTCCTTTTCCTATTGATGGAATTCGGTTGTAACATAAATTTTTTTCCAGTCATATATATATATATATATATATATATATATATATATATATATATATATATATATATATATATATATATATATATATATATATATATACAGGGTGTCTCAAAAAAATGTACTCACTCTTAGAATTATGAGAAAACCTTTATTTATGGACATAGAGCGAAATGAAATAGCATCGAATACATGAGACAAATGCGTTTGAAGAATCATGTTTGCGAATGTTCAAATTGATGACCATTATTGTCCAGACAACGCTGATAACGCGCAACAAGGGATTCGCAAACGTCGCGAAACATGTCATTAGGAATATCACGACATTGTCTTTCTGCTTCAAATTTGTCTCTGATGCGCGCAATGGTCCGACGCGTGGGTGGTCGGTTTTTTGCAAATTGATTTGTGAACCGGCGTTGCACTTCAGTGGCGTTTTCGGTCTTCCAATAGCATTCAGGACAAACTTTCTTTCTTCGAAACTAAGTTGATTTCCTGCCATAGCTTCAGTAATTCAGGATATCTGCAACACAAAAAAAGACTGAGTACATTTATAAATAGTCATCAATTTGAACATTTGTCTTCATGTATTCGATGCTATTTCATTTCACTCTATGTCCATAAATAAAGTTTTTCTCATAATTCTAAGAGTGAGTACATTTTTTTGAGACCACCCTGTATATATATATATTATATATATATATATATATATACATATATATATATATATATATATATATATATATATATATATATATATATATATATTAGTTCTTCACGAATTCGGATTTCAAGTATAAACATTTGCTGCATATGGTTGTCTGTATAAATGGAATTACGTAGTTAACTTTCGGATGCTCTGAAATTATTAACATGATTTCTGTCTCCACTTGAATTCATCTTATGTAAGTTGGTTGAATCTTACGCACGTGACTAGCGCAAAGTTAATGTGCATTTTTGTTTTTGCTTAATATGGCAAGCAGATAAATGTAGACTGCCTTCCGAAAGAAAGTGTATTTTTTTTATCTTTGACTAAAAAGGTAAAATTCAATGTAGTAAAAGCTTTTCTTCACAGATTGGTGAAGGAAGCTGTGTCTAATCAGAAATTGGGTGGGAGCCCAATAAAGAATGGAAGACCCTTTTGGTATATAGAGTACCATGCCTATCTATGTGGCGCTGATGAAGGCTGAAATCCCTGCAAAAACAAGTGTGAATCTCGTGTGTGAGCAGCAACGGGCCACTGAAATCTTAGCGAGTGACAAGCAATGCAAAGTAAAAGAAAATAAAGTCATTGTCAAACTCAACCTTCTTTCGACATAGATTATCCTTGTTGGATGTAAAATCATATCACTTATATCTCTATCTATATATATATATCAATATATATATATTATATTATATTACTATATATATATATATATATATATAATTAATATTCAAGTAGTTAAAAACTTTTCTTCAGATTGGTGAGGAAGAACTGTGTCCTATCAGAAATTGGGTGGGAGCCCAATAAAGAATGGGAAGACCCTTTTGGTATATAGAGTACCATGGCCTATCTATGTGGGCGCTGATGAAGGCTGAAATCCTGCAAAAACAAGTGTGGAATCTCGTGTGAGCAGCAACGGGCCACTGAAATCTTAGACGTAGTGACAAGAATGCAAAGTAAAGAAAATAAAGTCATTGTCAAACTCACCTTCTTTCGACATAGATTATCCTTGTTGGATGTAAAATCATTATTCAATTATATATCTATATATATATATATATATATAATATATATATATATATATATATATATATATATAATATATATATATATATATTCAATGTAGTAAAAACTTTTCTTTCACAGATTGGTGAAGGAAGCTGTGTCTAATCAGAAATTGGGTGGGAGCCCAATAAAGAATGGAAGACCCTTTTGGTATATAGAGTACCATGCCTATCTATGTGGGCGCTGATGAAGGCTGAAATCCCTGCAAAAACAAGTGTGAATCTCGTGTGAGCAGCAACGGGCCACTGAATCTTAGACGAGTGACAAGAATGCAAAGTAAAGAAAATAAAGTCATTGTCAAACTCACCTTCTTTCGACATAGATTATCTTGTTGGATGTAAAATCATTATTCAATTATATATCTATATATATATACATATATATATATATATATATAATATATATATATATATATATATATATATATATATATATATATTAGGTTTTAAATGTGTTTTAGAGTTTTCTTAGTATTTTTTTTAAGTTTTGTGATTTTTTTAATTGAATCAATTTTTCTTTTTCCTTTTTTCTTTGTAGTCTTACAGGTCGTATCCCGAGTTTCAACTGATGGTGTTGAATCTTTTTTGTTTATTATAATATCGAATCTGTAGCAGACCTCTAGGGGTCCGTGACATAAGTGGAGACCTCTCTAGGCTATTCCGCACTGTAACAGTTTGAAACAGGGAGACTATAGAAAGAACCAGAATGAGTGAGATGGTGAAAGATTTTATTGAGTGGGGTAAGCTTCTAGGTCTAGAGGGGAATGATCTCCGTGAGTATGTTGAAAGGAAAGAAAGGGGAAAAGTATGAGAGAAATGAAAGAGCAGCTGAGAGAGAAGTAATGAGAATGCAGCAAGAGGTAGAAATGTTGGTAATGCAGCAGGAAGAAAGAGAGAAAGAACGTATGCACGAGTTGGAAATCGCTAGGTTAAGGCAAAGTTCTCGTAACAGTCAGACAGGCGAGAACGGAAATGAAGCTGATAAGTTAGCTATGAGTGCAGTGTTGAAATTAGTACCAAAGTTTGATGAGGAACAGCTTTCATGTGTTTTGAGAAGTTAATGAAACGAGTAGGGTCTCCTAAAGAAATGTGGACTCTATATTTGCAGTCAGTTTTGAGTGGTAGGGCGCTTATTGTGTATAGTTGCATGTCTAAGGAGGAATGTGAGGATTATGATATTGTGAAAGAAACTGTTCTTAGCGCGTATAGGCTAGTACCAGAGGCGTACCATAAGAAATTTAGAAGTTTGGGAAAGAACAAGAATATTATGTATGTAGAATACGGTAAGAAGTTAGAAAGGCTGTTTTTTTATTGGTTAACTTCTGCTAAAGTTGAGGATTTTGATGGTTTGAAGAACTTAGTATTGTTAGAAAACTTCAAAGATAACATATCCCATGAGATTAAGCTTTATATAGAAGATAGGCGTGAAGTATCTTTTGCAGGAGCAACTAGGCTAGCAGACGAATATAGTCTGACTCATAATTTAAGTGTCAGTAAGAAGCAAAAGGATCCTTCATATGGTAGAGTTCAAAACGGTAAAAGTTTTAGTTCTAGTAATAGCAATGTAAGTAAAAGTGACTAATCCTGTTATGCATGCGGAAAACCAGGTCATACGTATAAGGTTTGTAAGAGTAATGTGGCATCTAGTGGCTCAGAATTAACTTGTTTCCGATGTAATGGGAAAGGGCATTTAGCAAGAAATTGTGCAGTAGAAAGGAAGGATGTTAACAAACCAGTGTCTCTAGTTAACCTTTCGTTAAGTAGGAATGATGTGATGTAAGAAACTAGGAAATTTTTTGGTGAATTTCTGTCAGAAGGTGTAGTTTCCTCTCTTGGAGGAGTAGATTCGAGAGAAGTAATCTTGCTTCGAGACACAGGAGCTGCTGTCTCACTGATTAGGAGAGAGAGTGTGCCGAACAGGGCAGAAATCAATATGGAAGAAAAAGTCATGTTAGGTGGATTTCCTAACACTTGTGTTATTTGTTCTTTGTTGAAGTTGTACTTAGAAAATCAGGTAGTGTCAGGAGAAGTGAAACTTGCCATTGTTGACAGTTTGCCCGTTGATGGCGTTGACATTATCGTCGGTAATGACTTAGCTTTATCCAAGAATGTGAATCCTGGTGTGAGGGATATTCCAGTGCCTGAAATGGTAGTAACTAGGTCAGGTTTAGATACAGACATAGACTACGGTCATAGTTTGTTCATGGAATCAAACGAGAGTGAGTTCGTGGATTCGAATGAGTGTGATGGAGGTGGCGAGGTTGATTTTGGCTTGAGTTGTGGCTGTCGAGAGTAACATAGTTGATGTAGTGGATTCAAGTAATAGTTACTGTGATGAATTAGGCACTAACCTTTTGTATATGGATGAGCTAGTCAAGTTTCAGAGAGAGGATGAGACACTAACAAAAATTTTTGAATGTGAGTTGGATGATGATCTCGATAATGTGTGTAAGGAAATGTTTTGTTTGAAAAACAAAGTTTTGTGTCGTTATGTTCGTCCTAAGTCAGGTAGTAAAGAGGAAATCACCGAACAATTAGTGGTTCCTAGGAAGCTTCGTGAACTAGTTTTGAAGTTAGCACATGATGAGCAAGGACATTTGGGAGTATATAAAGCTTTCAGGTGTATTAGTAGGGCGTACTTTTGGCCTAAAATGAAGAGTGACGTAAAGAGGTATGTTTTAAGCTGTCATGAATGCAAAATTGCCAGGAAACCAAATCAAGTAATTCCCAGGGCCCCGTTGTGTAATATTCCTTCAGTAGGCGAACCTTTTGAGAATGTAGTTATCGATATGGTCGGACCATTGCCTAGAAGTAAGGAAGGGAGATATATCTGTTGACAATGATTGATAGACTAACTCGCTATCCAGAGACGATACCCGTAAGAAGCTGTAACACGAGGACCGTAGTTAAACGATTGTTAGATTATTTTTCTAAGTTTGGTCTGCCTCGTACTATACAGAGTGATAATGGTAGTAATTTTGTATCCAAATATTTCAAGGATAGAATGAAAGAGTTAGGCATTAAACTCGTATCTTCCACACCTTATCACCCCGAATCACAAGGCATTGTGGAGCGGTTCCACCAAACGTTAAAGAATTGTTTACGGAAATTGTGTAAGAACTTCGAACACGACGGGGAAGAAAAGTTACCTTTTGTTCTGTTAGCTTTAAGGTTGGCACCGAACGACACTACAGGATTTACACCTTTCAAGCTGGTTTTCGGTCACACCGCTAAAGGTCCTTTGGAAATGTTGAAATGTAATTTAATGCTTAAAGAAGGTAGAGAAGACTTCATAACTAATCTAGAGTATTATAAAAACAATTTAAGAGATGCTTGGCAACTAGCGAAAGAGAATGAGAGTGCTTGGCAACTACCGAAGGAGAATAAAAGTATTAGTCAAGGGGAGACTAAACGGAAACATGATCTTAGAGCAAAACAGAGAAGGTTCTGTGTAGAAGATAGAGTTTTAATACTAGTCCAGAAAGAAGGTCCCTCTTTATCTTATAGGTTCGAAGGTCCTTTTTCAATTTTGGAAGAGAGAGGCAACCTGAATTATTTAATCGATATGGGCAAGCACAGAGCAAACTGGATGCATGTAAACTTGCTTCAGAATTATAAAGAACGCCCCATGCCATGGCCACCGCCTGTGTTTGTAGTCGTAGTAACGGTGTGACAGAAAAGAGTTAGTTTTGTGAAAAACTCAGAATTACTTAAGAATTTTGAAGTTTTTGGTCAGAGTTCAGAAAAGAAAAAAATTAAGAGAAAAGGATAATGTTATAGCTGATAGCCTCTCTAGAGATTTTTCAGAACAAGTAGCGTGATGACCATTTTCTGTTTTGACACGAGTGGGTGTGTGAGTGGATAAGTGTGAGTGTTTAACTAGATTAAAGCTTTATGCAGAGTTCCCCTGCCAGATAGCTGGAAAACCGAATGAAACCATCCAAAAAGCCCTCCTACAACCTATAGAAGTTAGAGGAGAACCCTTTAGCAAAGTGATTATAGACATGATTGGACCGCTGCCGAAGACAAAGAAGGGAAATGAGTATTTGTTAACTTTAATGTGTCCTGTGACAAGATATCCAAAGGCGATTCCTGTTAGAAACAAATCTGCCAAGATAGTTGCTGAAAAATGTGTGGAGTTTTTCTCTAAGTTTGGCATACCAGAAATAGTACAAAGTGATAGAGGAACAAACTTTACTTCTAAGTTATTCCAGGATGTGATGAATTTGTTAGGAGTGAAACAACAGCTATCCACTGCTTATCATCCAGAAACTCAAGGTGCCTTAGAAAGGTTCAACCAGACATTGAAAAATATGCTGACAAAGTATTGTTCTGAGTCAGGAAGAGGATGGGATGTTGGTTTACAATTAATGTTGTTTGAAGTGAGGAATGCTTCTCAAGAAAGTATGGGATGTTCACCTAATGTGATGATTTTTGGTAGAGAAGTAAGAGGATAGTTGAAGATACTTACAGAAAATTGGGAAGAAAATCAAGAGGAAATCTAAGGAGAATATGTTAAGAAATCGAGGAAAAGGTTGAAAGAGATTAGACAAGTTTTAGTGTTCTTACCTGTCAAGAGATTTCCCCTCACTAATAAAGTTCAAGGTCTTGACAAGATAATTGAGAAGTTGAGTGATAGAACTTATGTGACTGAAGCACCAGAAAGAAGATGACAACAAAGAAAGATTCATGTGAACGTCTTGAAACCTTATTTCTCAGAAACTAAAACTGAAACTCTGTCAATAACACAAACAACTTCATCTACAGAAGACGATGATGGTTACAAATTGGGAGCTGAAAGCAAGATGAATAATTCTTCAATTTTGAAAAATTTGGAGAATAAACTGAAACATCTGAGTGTTGAACAAGGTGAAGACTTAAGTGAAGTAGTTAGAAGCTTCCCAGAAATTTTTGCAGAAGTACTTAGACGTACTGATCTGACCAAGCATGAGATCAAGATTCAAGAAGATGGAAAACAATTCAAGCAAAGAGCCTGTCGCTTATCACCTTATCATTGAGATGTTTTGAAGAAAGAAGTTAAGTATTTGCTGCAGCATGTGTGTTAGTGAAGAAACCAGATAGTTCATTTAGGATGTGTACTGATTATAGGAAACTGAATTCCATCAGTTTGGCTGACAACTATTCTTTGCCTCTTATAGATCAATTACTTGATAATATTGGGCAAGCCAAGTTTGTTTCCAAGATAGACTTGTTGAAAGGATATTATCAAATTCCCTTAGATGAGAATGCTATGTTGCTGTCAGCTTTTATTACTCCTTTTGGACTGTATCAGTATACTGTTCTGCCATTTGGTCTGACGAATGCACCTGCAACATTCCAACGTGTGATGGATCAACTTCTAGGATCTATAGAAGGAGTAGGTGTAGCCCTATACCTAGATGACAAAGTGATTTACTCCACAATATGGGAAGAACATCTGAAGATTCTGAGGAAAGTTTTCAAGAAACTACAAGTGGCAAGACTAACAGTCAACCTATTGTGTAAAGTTAGAAACCATTTCTGGAAAGAACAATGTAGCTGTAGATAATTTATCCCGTTGCGAATCGTGGGATTCAACACCATGATAACCAATCTCCTGGGGGAGGTATCTTATATGCTGTTATTTTCATAATGCATATAATCCTCTATTTAACTGTGCAAAGAGTTATGAAATTGTTTGTAAAATTTTCAGATTCCTTATTTAGCTTAAAGAGAGAGAAATTTTTGCATTGTACATTAGCCGCGAAGCATGCTCATCACCAAGTTCCGTTTTGTTTTCATAACTTGTCATCACTCGAGATAAAGAAAACTTGAAGTCTCTGATTGGTTTTGGAATCCTGTCAATCTTACTTGCTTGAGTCTGGTTTAAAATGTGTATGTCTTTCATGAGAAGTCATGTGGATATTTCACCATGTTCCTATGGTATTGTTTCATCTTTTCATAAGATCGTTCTAGAACCTTCTGTTTAAGTATACGTCATCTTTGGGAAGTGACGTTATTTAGTTTTGCTTTCATTATAAGTGATTATTTCTTTCATAATAAAATACATTTATCATCTTAAATCGTGTAATAATAAATGTTATTTGTGATTGTAGTTCTCATTTCTCTTTAGATATTGGTTTGAAAGAGAATTTTTATGATAGATGAACTACGTGTCCAAAACGATTTGAGCCTGTCAGCTTCTTGAAGTCTTCAATAAGGAAAAATGGACAAATACACAAAAAATCACTTCAATAAGAAAAATGGATAAATGCACAAAAATTTCATTTCTAATGAAACAAACACAAAACAATAATTTGCAATGTGCAAAAATTTAAATCGTTTCACCAAATCACTGTAACTATTAATTGCAACTAATAAACCTTGTAATAACACATTACCTTGGTACCAGTTGTTTCTGCTGCAGCTAGTTCCAAAATTTCACCACACAATTCACAATTTCAAAAAAAGAAAGGTACCATTACACATTTGTACAATGTTTGTTCAGATTCCACAATAAGTACTAACCAATACTAAATAACTCTAAGAAATCCAAAATCCAAAATTTACAAGTGCTCAGTCTCTAAGTATAAAATCTTTACATTAGTATGAAATCAAAATTGGCGCGGGAGAGAGAGATAGGGAGATGATCTCTGTCCACCAGGAGTTCAAAGTCCATAATGAGCACTTTCTCTCCCCATACAATGGGGAGAGAAAAAATCTTTACGTTAGTATGAGATCAAAATTGGCGCGGGAGAGAGAGATAGGGAGATGATCTCTGTCCACCAGGAGTTCAAAGTCCATAATGAGCACTTTCTCTCCCCATCTGGTATTCTTGATCTTGTTTTGTACCTGAGACCTTTCCCTCCAATTGTACTTCATTAGCTCCTTGACAATCTCTGAGTAAAGACGAAAGCGCTTGGATTTCTGACTATCATTTTCCTGAGGGATTCGCTTATTAATGAAGGCACGTGCATCATCTACTGTGATTTTTTAAGCAGTTATATATATATATATATATATATATATATATATATATATATATATATATATATATATATATATATTATATATATATATATATACAATACCCAGTCAGGATAATGGCCTAAGATATCTAATTATCAGAATCAGTTAGTCTTATGCCATCATGGGCCCTTTCCTGATAAGTATCAAGTAATTAAAGAAAAGAGGTCCTAATACTCAAGAGACAGTCTGTTCAACAGTAATCCTTTTCCTTGAAAGGGTTAGTTCCAGTATCAGCAAGGCATGATACGATCTCCAGCTTACTCGAGACGCGTGGAAGATTTTTCCCTGACGCAAAAGTTGCAAACATATTCCTAACTTAATGTGAAGCGGTCTTAGTCATTATTACTCATAATTAGTTCTATTCATACAAACAGCAAGGATAAAAATTAAGCATGTTTAAATATTCTCAGTTATAAGTAAGAACAAAATAATTGAACAGAAATATGTCTTCTAAATTCAGTACATCATACGGGTTAGAATCTATGGAAATTTAACCCGTTGTTTTTCCAACGAAGAAAAAAAAACTGTACTTTATATTTTGTTAAAATAAATTTTCTATAATGTTTAACGTGCACATTATTTATTTTTTACATTTTCATTCTAATAAGTTAATCATTAATATCCTATCCTAAAATTCTTGTACCTTTCACTCAATGCGAAACACCTTTTTCAGACCATTTTTAGCCTTTCCTACCACCCACCAAGAACAACAACAACCGATATAACTGTCTCAGCCACACATACTTCCACTGCTGAAAACCACATTAACAGCTTATATTATGCTTACTGAGGAAGCTCGGTAGCAATACTTCAAACCCCTTTACATCTGCGCCTTCGCCTTTATCTTGTTCGCCTTGTATTGCTTTTTGGCTACTTTTGCCCTTCCTTTCCAATACTTTCTCTTCTCCAGTTTTCTGTCCAATGCCCTCTTGGTGGTCCTCACGCAAAAAGTTAGATGTTTTTTTTGTAATCAATATCATCTT